>NC_022013.1:13583761-13634393 GCF_000317375.1 Microtus ochrogaster | reverse complement strand
ATCTTAACCTGCATCTGTCTGGCGTGGGAGAACCATGGCGACTCACTGACTCAGCTTCTTTCTCCCAGCATCCTGTTCTGTTTTCTCTGCCTACCTAAGGGTTGGCCTATGAAATGGGCCTAGGCAGTTTCTTTATTAATAAGAAATCATTCCCACATCATTTTACCCTATATTGTATGAGATTTCCTAGGGCAACACGACACACCCATCTACTTACCCCCACCCATGACAGACCTGCAGGCTGCTAAACAGATGGAAAAACCCCTCTTGGCAGTTCCACCAGTACTAGTCTCCCACCAAGCCCTCAAGGCATTTACTGCTTCTGTAACCCTCAGGAGAAGTCCCATGTGGATTGTCATAAGTTTCACCTTCCCAAGGACTGTTTACTTGCTTAGACTCATGAGCCTCCAGCCCCATGCTGAAGGGAAAGTTCTAGAAGCCGAGAAATTGCTGGATAGCACCCGGGATCAGCCTGTGGAACTTCACTATGGCTCTCAAATTTCCAGGGTACCCCCAGGCCAGTGTAGAGTTTCTCCTATGCATGTAGACTCCCTAGGTAACCCAGACAGCGGAAACTGGTGCCTTGTGAACTGTCTGCTACAGCTCATCAATCTGTCTCAATTTTTAACACTGGTGACAGCATGGACCAGAGGTATAAAAATGCAATGGCAGGCACTTGATTTAATGTCCAGAGATAAGAGTCCTTAGGGAGCTGTGTCTCTTTGATCAACCTTAATTTATAACAACAGAACCATCTGGGACTGATTTCTGAGGACATAATTCTTTTAAAGAAAAGAATCACCCAATGTACCTATCCTCCACCTCTGAGTGGCATCATTTTGTGAAAGTGACAGCAGTGGCATATGCAGGAATACATTCGGTTTTTTTTTTTTATTAACCCTAATTTACGTACTGAGGCTTTTAATCTCAGGCTAAAGTATTTAGGTTTAGCTTGATTTGCTGGCATGCGTAAATTCATTGGCTCATAACAGAGGATAGAAAAGTTAAATGATCTGAAATACATTTTATAGGAGACTTTCATTTTCCAATAAAGGTTCAGAAAACATGGCCACATTCTCCAGGAAGGAATATATTAAAGTCACACTGGAGATTCCAATAACTCGTGATGTTCACTATGGATTATTTAGATGTTTATAACCAAGAAGAAAGGTTTTCCATCAAAATCTGATGAATTACATTTGCTAGGGCTATTTGCCGAATACAATCCCATATCCTGGGCTCCCAAATAAAAGCATCTAGAAAATAGTCTGTCTTAAAATGGTTAACAGGTTGTCCTGACAGGTTTCATCTTCCTGATTCCCAGACAGTTTCCAGTCCTTCAAAGCCTGGCTCCAGAGAGACAGTGACACAGAGCGGCTTTTCTTTCTTCAGGACCTGCCTACTAAATGCTATTTATGCTCCACACTGGCATCCACGTGTCGTAGTCAACCTCCCATTTGTCAAAGGCACAAATGGCACTAGTGAAGCTCTTCTGCTTCGCCTTAGAATGAAAGCGTGTCACAGAGCACGCTCCTTAGTCCGTACATCTTTACCTGCAAGTGTTCGTTGCCGTGAGTCATTGGCCTAGTTCCAGGCATCTGGCTTCTGCTAGGCCACCAATAGCGGGCCCTCACTGAGTCTCTGCTTGGATATCTTGTTGTTGCTTAGTGTCGTGGAGATCCTGGCAGCTTTGGATCTGCAGGACTGGCCCCTTTATATGCTCCAGCAGTTCATAGATGGGGTGAATATCATCGTGAGCTAATTCATTGTCTTGGTTCTGGGCCTGTATGGTAGCTGGGTTGGTCAGCTAGCCAGCTCTCCCTTACCCTCACCACCAGGGTGAGCTCTCCAGCACTGCCCCTTCTAGCTCACTCAAAGCAGCAGGCAGCAAGGAGCAGTTCTCCTCTTCTCGTGTGGCAGGCTCTTCTCTACCTCCAGAGCCAGCCCTACTGTGTTGCACAGTTGAGGTGCTGGGCCCACTCTTCCAAGTGCTGCAACTGATGGGGAGCAGGGCTGGCTCTTTCACTCTCATGCCCCCAGGCCACCTCTCCCACCTGCCCTGCTTCAGGTGACAAGTGGCAAGGAGCTGTGGGGGGCATCTTTCCATCATCCACAGCACCCCATGGCAGAGGAGCTGGGGGAGATGTAAGGAGTCATGGTCAGCTCTTCTGCTGCCACATTTTCAAGGCATACTGTGTGACTCACTATGTCACATTACGTCTTCCATGATGAGATTAGTTTCTCTTAAATTTTATTCTGTTTTACTTTTGCTTGGAGGTTGCAGGGGCAGCGGGCAGATACGAAGGGACTGGGAGATGGATGGGATCAGAATGAATGCATGATGTGAAATCCGCTAAACAATCAATAATTTTTTTTTAAAGTGTGTTGTCTCCACACAGCTGCTGTGGGCTGTGTCCCTGCCACTGTGTTCTGGTTGCATGTCATACTCCTGACATGAGCTCCTGGTGGGAAGTGGATCATGAAGAACAGTGGTGAAGTTTCAGAATGTGCTACTACACCAAGGATGTTGCCTTATTTCTTCACACACTTCACAAGACATCCTTGTCTTCGTGAACCCCTGACTGTCATGATGGTTGCAATCTATTGAGCACTTGCTATGTGCCAAGCCTGTGCCCAGCACTTCCTACACAGGAGGCACCTGGATTCGGCATTGCATGCAGGCTAAAGGCCTGGGTTCCTTGGATCACACAGGGAAGGTGCCTACTGACAGGACTTGTTATGCAAGAGGCATCTGTGCTCTGCATTCCCTACCCTGGAGGTGAACGTTCACCACACTCTCTACAAGGGAGGGGCCTGCACTCAGTTCTTCCTAGGTAGGCTGGCTCTGGGCTCAGACATCCTTAAATAGGAGGGCTGTGTGCTCAACACTTCCTACACAGGAAGTGGTCTTTTCGACATTTGCTACAAATAGACATATTGACTTTTAAAACAAACAAACAATAAAAAAAGATTTTGTGTAAGTGTGTGTCTGTGTGTGTGTGTATGTCCCTGGAAATGGGGCTAAAGACTTGTGATTTGCCCAACATTGCTGGGAACTGTCCTCTGCAAGAACAGCAAATGTTGTTAATGGCTAAGCCATCTTTCCAGCTTATACCTATTTTTATTATATCCATTTTGCAAAAGAAGCAAGTTCACATGATTTTTACGCCTCCAAGTTCCATCTGTCTTTATTTCCACCATCAGCTTGTTCACAAGAACATCAAATACTGGCTGAGGAGATGGCTCAGTGGATAAGATCAACTGTTATGCAAGCATGAAGATTTTGGCCTAAATGCCTAGCTCCTACATAAAAAGCTGAATATGGCCAAAGAGGAGCCTGTAAAGACAGGACTATGGAGGATGGAGACAGCAAGATTCCTGGGGCTTTCTAATTGCCAGCCTCCTCAGGGAGAAACCCTGTATTAAAGGAACAAAGGGAGAATAATACAGAAAGACACTGGACATCCTCCTTTGCTTCCACGCACACATGGTCATACAACATGTGCACATACAATATATACACTATAGACATGCACACATATAAAAGAATATTGAATCCTAAAATTAGTGGAAATAAGCAATTTCTAACTTTCTCTATAAATAAAGTTGCACATTTAGAAAATAAAAATATAGCATGCCCAATTCCATTTGAATTTCAGATTTGATTTATTTTAGTATAACTATGTCTCATACAATATTTGGGACACATTTATACAGAAGTTATTCAGCGTTAATTTCAACAGTAAATGGGCATCTTGTCTTTTATCTGGAAGCCCTATTTATAAACCTAGTGTAGATTTCTAAAACTGGGTCCCATTAGTGTCTTATCTATGCAAGCTCTACAAGATCCAATGGGTTCAAAGTTATTTGTGCTTTAATGCTAGTTTTTATCTCAGACAAGCTGTGTAATTCCCATATCCCCATTGGATATCACCCAATACTTCACTGGTCTCCAGGTAATGACACCTTTCCTGCGTATATTAGGAGAGATCCTTGCTTATAGGTATCTCTACAGAGTCACATGTATGCTGTACTATCTGTGGATCTGGCTTCCAACCCAGATGGATCTTATTGTTTACCGTTGAGACCCGGAGGGTTCTCTGCCTTGAACACTAGTGGGCACCGCTTGCAACAACCTTTCCATTTACTGTGAAAGACATCAGTTTCACCATTTTCTTAACATATCATAGGAAGAGTGTACCTTCTCTGTGACATGCCTAAATTCTAGGTACTGGAGAAGTTAAAGTAAAGAAACTGAGGAGTCAAAGAGAAGAAACATCACAAATTTAATATTAGAATAAAAGCACAGAGGAAAACAGGAGCTAGGAGGAACAGGCTTGGGCAGGTGCATGAATCAGGGGGCTCAGGTGACCATCAGTGACAGATGAAAAGACACATCATCCCACGCCCTCCAGTTGGACTTTCTCTGGACAAAATACCTTGCAGAACTCTGGAACAAATTCTTACTGTTTGGTATGGTCAGAGAAAATGGAGACGCGGAAAGCAATGCATAAGAGCATCTTTCTCTGTGCAAGCCATGGAGTTGGAGGACTTTAAAAGCAGCCACCACCTTCTAAGTGCTTGTGCCTTAGGCGCTGCAAGCACTTCACCTTGTTGCCAGCTCTGTGAGTGACTTTATTCTGACTCCACCTATATGTTGCTTCACTCAGATTCTTTGTGATTCCATAGCGTGTTAAATGAGCGCACATTGAACCTCATTTAATATGATTTCTGGAAAGAGCTCCGGGTTGTGTACAAATCACTACCCAGTTTATCCATCAGAGTAGCACAGTTTTGTAGACTTGGAACTCCCAAATGTGAACATAGTTCCATTGTGTGCCTGTTCCTTCTGGCTGGAAGTAAGTTATCATGAAATCTGAAAGTAACATTCCTAAACCACAGTAGAAACTGTAACAAGGACTAGGAACACTTAGAAATGGGACCCAGCTGCTGGTCTGCTCTCCCACCTGCCCTGTGACCTTCAACAACAGATTCATCTTTTTGAGGTGTTGATTCTTTATACATGAAAAACATCCATGAATTTACCAAAAGAATTATGGTAAACATTAAAAAAAACAAATGATCTATGATTGGCTAGAGCAGCCAGATGTTGGTTCTCTGGCCTCATCTCTTGGCAATAACTCTATTTCATTTCAAGTTAATTAAAATGAATTCTGTATATGAATAAAACAGCACCCAGAGCACTTTCTCAATAAAGTATCATTAATTGTGTGGCTCAAGTGCTAAACTTGTAGTTGGAAATCTGTGTTTCTGATTGGAGACAAATCCTATGGAGTCATATAATAGCTGTGAGCTATGACCTCTGAAATTTGATATATGTGGGAAGTTTTTTCTCACAAACATTTTGTTAGTGATTTTGTAGTCAAGGCTGCAAATAAGAAAACTTAGGTCTCATATAGCCCTGTTAACGATTGGTTTAGTATCACTCCTGTGACAGGAATGGTGATTTGTGGAAAAGATTGTTCATGACTAGGAAACACTAGGCATTCCTTTCAATGTGTCTGTGCATGAACTAAATGCTTAGAAGAGTTCATCTTTAAATTAGATTTTATTTTTACGTGTGTGTGTGTGTGTGTGTGTGTGTGTGTGTGTGTGTGTGTGCTGTGTATGTATATCATGAGTACAGGCTCGACATAGGTTGGAAGAGGGCATCAGATACCCTAGGGACGGAACTCCAAGGGTTTGTGAGTCACGCAATGCAGGTTCTGAGACTGAACTCAAGTCCTCTGCAGAGTACATGCTTTGAACCACTGGGCCACCTCTCTAGCCCCTAAAAGAGTTGCTTGTTTATTTGTTTGTTTTTCATGAATATATTCTATCAGATTCATGCAGTCTGTATTAGACTGGGTTCCCAGTCTTTACAGTAGCAGGAGAGAGATTGGAGGGCCATGAATGCATTTTTCCTTTAAACAAGAATAGGAATGTGATTTATTGAGTAACTGGAAGAAGGCAGCCGGATGGGAAGTACAGAACTCCAATTTAGGAATGAATAGTGAGGATTGTGGAGTAAGTGTCCACGCAATTCAACATTCACAGGCCATTCTCTAGGTCTGTAGGTGAGACTGATCCACTGAACGCATAATTTCCTGTTGTGCAACTCTTCCATGCAAATAAGGGCATTGCAAACTAGGAACATGCAAACACATTTAGTCATTGAGGTCATGGTGTGCAGAGTTGCAGCTTTGTGTTATCATGGCATGTATTGGTTAGCCACTTGGAAATCCTGGCTCACCCTAATGAAGGGTCCCATGTACTTCCCTTCACACAATCCATGCAGCCCAGCGCTGCCCTTCCTAGTTCACTGTGGTGCTTTGGCTGATGCTGTCCTCCTTTCCAGGAGGCTTTACCTGGAATGCCATTGTTCCTCTTCCCAAGATCTGTGCAAAATTCATGATTTTTCTTATTCTATATTTTCCTGATTATATTATTTTTTTAACTTATATGTATGTATTTGCACCTGAGTCCTGGGTGGTTTTGTGTGTCAACACAGGCTAGAACCATCAGAGGAAGGAGCCTCTGTTATGGTTTTCATCTCTTTAAGAAACAAGCCACACCCACTCCCCGTGGCCCCAGCCCCCCTCTCATCATCTTGATTCTCACCCTTCCTTTTTGGCACGGTCACTTCCCTCTCTCCCACTCCCTTCTCTGTCTCTCTCCTTTCTCTTCTCCTTCTTTCCCCACTCTTTCTCTCTTCTAAGTAATAATTATCCAATTCTATTCTGTACAATGTGTCTGCCCATGTACCTTCTACCGGCCACCTGCTCACACCCCTGGGCTCACTGGGAGCAGCCTGTCACGACCAGCCCAGTGCCAGTGACTCTTCCGGGAGCTCAGGAACTAGCAGCCATCTCTGCCTGGGACTGACTGCTCTCAGGGCCTGCTGCCTGCCTGCCTACTGCTGCCAGGGATCTTGCAGCATTTTTAACAGCATCAGCTAAGGAAAGGCCTCCTGGAGATCCAGCTGTAAGGCATTTTCTCATTTAGTGATCAATGGGGAGTACCCAGCCCATGGCAGGTGGTGCCATGCCAGAGCCGCTGGTCCTGGGTTCTATAAGAAGATGGGCTGAACAAGTCAAGGGAAGCAAGCCAGTAAGCAACTCTCCTCCATGACCACTGCATCAGATCTTTCTTCCAATATCCTGTCTTATTTTGAGGTCCTGCCCTGACTTCCTTCAGTGACAATCAGCAATGCTAAAGTGAAATTAAGCCTAACAAACATTTTCCTCCCCAACTTGCTTTTTGGTGGTGATGTTTTTTTTTCTCTCTCAGCAATAGATACCCTAAGACGATCTACATATAGGTATGGACATATATGTACACAAATGACCATGAATGCCAAAAGTGGGTGTTGAATCTCTTGGTGCTGGAATTACAGGTGTTTATTAGCTTCCTGATGTAGGTGCTGGAAACAGAACTCAACTTTTCTGCAAGAGCTTCTACATGCACTTAACTTCTGAGCCACCTACTTAGCTCCTTTACTCCTTTAAGTAAAAAGAAATCCTTTATGGCCAAATTTATTCATGGGGTGGGGAGTGGTGGGAAGCACCAAGTGGAGTGTTTGTATTGTTCTGAGTGAACAATCCATTTCAAATGATTAATTCCATTACATTGCAATTTCTGTCTAGTGTTAACTAATGAAATAAATTACTTCCAACTCCAATTCAGCCCTCTTCCCTTTGCTCACATGCTCTTATTAGCTTCATCTGGGATGTTTTCTTCAACAGAGTCTCTGCCACACCAGCTGCTCTGTTAATGGACTGCTCTTATCGATTGCTAGGAAGTCGTACTTAAGAAAGTAGAATGGACTGGGACTTGGTAACCAAGATGAGCTTGCAGTTTTAAGGCTGAATAAACACACACAAGATGTTTACCCCTTTCTGTTTATTTACTAGAAATCATGTCGTGTATATGATCCTGCACTGTTGAGAAAGAGCTGATACATATGTAGGTTTTCAAAAAGCATTTCGGGACTGTGGTACAGAGGATTGAATTGTTACATGAAACAATAATGTTGCAGATGTTACTGTACTTTTTTTTCAATTATAAGGCTTTTCTTACCCACTATCCCAAGTGATCTTCAGGGAAAACCTTGATAACAAAAAACTCGGGTATTGCATTCTCTAGTTGTTGGGGTCACATGCCTATAATTTCAGTACTTAGAAGGATGAGGCAGGAAAGTCAAGAATTCAGCAAACACAGGCTACATAGAGAGACTATCACAAAACAAAACAAAATAATCTCTCTCTTCTCCAATTAGTTTGAAAATCAAGATGTGAGCTCTCAACTGTGTCTGCCACCCTGCTTTTGTTCTGCCACCGTGGGCTCTAATCCTCTGAAACTGTAAGCCTCAAATTAGATAATTTCTCTTAAAGGTTGCCTTGGTCATGGTGTTTTATCATACCTATGGAAGAGTGACTGATGCAGAAGTTGGTCCTCGGCATGGGCTGCGACTATTACAGACATGACCATGCTGGTTTCAGAGAAATGTATAAGACTTTG
Organism: Microtus ochrogaster; assembly: GCF_000317375.1. Lineage (NCBI taxonomy): Eukaryota > Metazoa > Chordata > Mammalia > Rodentia > Cricetidae > Microtus > Microtus ochrogaster. The sequence goes on along the minus strand of NC_022013.1, from coordinate 13,625,873 downwards.
GGACTTTGAACTAGGAAAATAGATAAATGCTGTAAGCAGAAACAGTCTTGCTGATAGCCATGTGGACTATGGAGACCCAACTCAAGATGTTTCAGAACAAAAGACTATTAGTAAATGACCAAGAGACTATTCTTGTGATATTTTGGAAAAGAATGTAGCTGATTTCTGCTCTTGTTCTAAAAATCTGCCTGAAGCTAAAAGTGATAGGATTAATTTCCTTGATGTGGGGCATCTCAAGGCAACCTAATATTGAACAACTTGGCAATGATGTCCTTGTTCTGGCCATAGAGTCATGAAAGATACACAAGTAAATAGGTTGTGAAATCTTTTTCTGAACTAAAGAAGATCCTTTAAGGCCAGGCATGTGGCAGGGGAGTCCTTGGATGAAAAGCCATCAAGTAAAGTTGTGAAAATGAAGCATGGACTACTTTAGAGACCCCAAAAAGCTGGGGTGCCAGCAACATGAGACATTTTCCAAGGAGAGGTAGAGATGGGATGTGGAACCAGTTCAAGGGAGAGAAGTGTGTTGTAGTCTGAAAAGCTGGGAGGATGGGGTCATCTAAGTCTTTCGACATTGTGCATTGAGGTATAGGATTCAAAGTTTGCCTTGCTAGGTTTTGGTCTTGCTGTGGTTTCGTATTTCCTCACTGTGACTCCATTCCTTGTTTTGGAGTGGTAATATATATTTTGTGTCATTGAATATGGGAAATATGTGATTTGATAATTTTTATTTAAGAGATATGATTAAGAGATTGCTTGACTCTCAGAAAAATTTTGGGCTTTGGACTTTGAAACAGTGTGAAAACTAACAATGAACACGGGAACCTTTAAAGTTGAACTAAACATATTTTGCTTTATAATATGGTAATATGGCCGAACCAGAGTGTGGAATGTGGTGGTTTGAATGAAAATGGGCCTTGTAGGTTCATATCTTTGCTCACAAGTTGGTAGAGTTGTTTGGGAAGGATTGGAGGTGTAAACTTGTTGGGGGGGGTGGCTGTCACAGGGGGTGAGCTTCAAAGTTTCAAAAGCCTTTAGCCATTCCCAGGGCTTTCTCTCCCTCCAAATTTTGGATCAAGATGCAAGCTCTAAACTGTTTCTGCTTTCATGCCTTTGCTCTCTCCTCATAGATTCTTACCCTCTGAAACCATGAACCCCAAATCAGACGTTTTCTTTTGTTGAAAACTATGTAGCAACATTACTCCCAGTCTATTAATACATATCTGTAAATATCTTACCTTTTCTTAAAAACCTGTAAAAGCATCTTTTTCTTATCTCCTTTTGTCCTGAAAAGCAAAAACAAGAAAGCAAGTAGGTCATATTTACAGAGCCCGATTGTGTGTAACAAAGAAAGATGTTTTCATGTAGCAAGTCACTGCTGTGAATTGGCCCCTACCTTGCGAAAATGATGTTCTGAAATCCTCCTGCCACCATGAATGTTTTTTCTTCTCTATAGTTTCCTGAGTCAGATGTTTTGTCACAGCTGTGAGCAAAAAAACTCACACAAAATTGACCCCAGAGAATCAGAGTTCTTCCTATGCTAGACTTGACTGAGTGGTTCTTACGTCTTTGAAACTGGTTTGTGAGATGAACTGGAACAGATGTAACCTAGAGAAACCATAAATTGTTATAAGCAGAGCTTAGTGGGCAATTATGGTCAGTGTTTGAAAGGCCAAATCAACCCTAGAAATATGGATTCTATGGACTGTACTCTTGAGGTTTTGTATGGCAAGAAATCAATCAATCATCTATCGAGATTTAGAGTACATGTAATTCATGGTGTGTTCTTGCAATGAATTTGGCTACATTCTGCTAGAGTCTTGAAAAAACTGAATAGGACAGAATTGTAAAATAATGGATCAATAATACTTGTGGAAGAAATTCCAAGGCAGTATTGGAATTTCAGCTGTGGCATGGTTGTTGCTAACTGCTTTTAGCTATGGTATCATGAGATTTGAGATTTAAAAAACAGAAACAAACAAAACAAAACAAAAAGCAAGAGCAGAAACATTTGAGAAACATGCAGTCTGATGAGAAGGGGAGTTGAACATAATTAAAATGGGCCAAGTGAGTTTAGATACAGTGACTTTAATTGTGAAAAGCTTAGTGTTATTAAAGAGAAGCCAACTTTTGTGCTACCTCTAGGATAAGGCCCTCTACCCTCAGTCTTCCTCTAAGCAAGCCTGGAGGAAGAAAGCCTTGGAACCAGTATTTCCTGTTCTGTTGTTTTGCAGAGGCAGATAATACTAGCTTAGCAAACAAATGCAAAATTGCTTTCATAACCATCTGAAATGTCTACATTTGACAGAAAAGTCAAGAAAATACTTAACCAATTGTTAAGTCGGTTAGTGTGTTTTTCTCAAAATCATGGTAAAAGCCCACAATTGTTTACCCAACTTTCTCACATAAAAACAATAAAAATACCCAATCCTCTAAGTTTTAAAACTTGTGTTTTGTGATTGAAAAGCTTAGAATAAAATCATATTAAATCAGGTCAAATTGTATCATCATTACATATAACTAAGCTTGAGCAAACAAGTATAATCCTTTCTTTTCAATTTCAGCACTTTATCATTTATAAACTGGGTCCTTTCTCATAGGGTTGCAAAATAAAGAACCTATGCCAGTGTGTGACTTACAGCAGATACTGAACACAACTCCCAGTAACTCTGATTCCCACAGTGTGGCACTGTCACATCTGTCCTTCATTCTGTTTCCTGGCAGGCCTTTATTTATGACAGTGTGCACATCATCACCTGTGGGATGCCTGGCTTTGGCTAGTACTCTTGCCTGTGACAGATTGCCTTGACCTCTGCCTGCTAACATCAGACACTCCCCAATGCTCTTGACTGACACACAGCTCTCCCAGTAACTGAACCATGGCCACATCCTTCACTGAGCATCTTTGCTTTGTGAACACAAACCCAGTGAGAGGCCTTTAGACTAAAGACTTGACTGTTTCCAGTGAATGGTCCCCTTTGTGGTGCTTTGTAAGATGAAGCTACCCTTGATGTGGGAGTGTCATATATCAATCTTTTGATTTCATTAGTTAAGCAATAAAGAAACTGCTTGGCCCTGATAGGTTAAAACATAGGTGGGAGAAGTAAACAGAACAGAAGGTTGGGAGAAAGAAGCTGAGTCAGTGAGTCGCCATGGTTCTCCCACTCCAGACAGAAACAGGTTAAGATCATTCCTGGTAAGCCAGCTCGTGGGCTACACAGATTATTAGAAATGGGCTAGTCCAGGTGCGAGAGTTAGCTGAGAAAAGGCTAGATATAATGGGCCAAGCGGTGTTTAAAAGAATACAGTTTCTGTGTAATTATTTCGGGGCATAAGCTAGAGCTAACATGTGGGCGGCCGGGTGTCAGGGATGCAGCCCTGCCGCTCATATTTCAACATACCCTCTTCAGCTGCATCCTGTGGCAGGTTTAAGATGTGCTAGGCTCATGTCAGCACTGAAAGAATTGTGAAGATCATATGCTGGGGTGGAAGTGATTTTATCTGTAATGTAATATTGATGATGCTCTCTTTTATGGGTATTCTCTACTGGAATATCTGTGCATTTAAATATTGATGATCTTTACAGAATTAGCATATGAAACCTTCTCAAAGTCAGATAGATAATACAGCAAGTTTGTTTTATTCTAAAGTAGTGTGGATAATTAAAAAAAGAAAGAGAAGACATATTTAGCTGTTTAGCTCTCTGGCTTTTTTAAGCTAAACAAAGTTTGGTAAATGAACTTGAAAAAATTGCAGATTCAGTTTGGAAAATATTAGCATAGCATTAAAACCATCAATTGATCCTTCCCTTGTTTTTCTGGTGATTGGGAGTGTGTGTGTGTGTGTGTGTGTGTGTGTGTGTGTGTGTGTCTGTGTGTGTGTGTGTGTGTGTGTGTGTGCGTGTGCTGTATCAGAGGTCAACCAGATATTGTTCCTTATGAACTGCCCACATTTTTATTTTAAGGCAGACTCTCTCAATGGCCTGGAACCCACTGAGTAGTCTAAAGCCCTCAGAAATCTAACTGCCTCTACATCCTCAACTTTGGGAGGACAAGCCACACCACCCTACTTGGATTTTCAGAATGTGGGTACTGGGGATCAAACCTAAGTCCTTGTAAGCACAGCACAAGTCTTTTACCCACTGATCCATCCTCCCAACCTACTTAAGCCTGGTTTTTGAACATCTCATACAAGAAGTTTGTTCCAGTTTCAACACACCAAAGCAAACATGTACAAAATCCTGAAACAGATCTCATGTTTGATCCTGCACCTTGTTCCAGATTCCCAGCAGAAACAGACATTAGTGATGGTGTCAGAGGAAAGTATGCAGGACTTGTCGCTCAGTGCATGCTCTGTCCGTATCCTCACTAGCTCTGACCTTGGTGCCTTACTGAAGAGAGATCTTAGATTCCTCACATGGTTGGCATGCTGTCCCATGGCAAATAAAAAAGATTAATTTTCACAATATGCCTCAGAAAATTCAAGAGATTAGATGGAAATGCTCCATAAGAGTAGGGAAAAGGATGGAACAGTATCCACAAAATTATTTTCATTAACATTTCTATATATGTTATTAGTTTGGTTTTCCCCTATTCACCTGGAATTATATATAGTAATATAATTGAAGTGAGTTTTCATTCACACCGCAAGTTTAGGGCTGAACATGAAAAGACAGTCCATGTCTCTCTTGCAGAAAACCATGGTTCCTTTCCCAGCACCAACATTGGGCCTCTCATGATCACCCACATCCACTCTAGGAGGCCCAATAGCATCTTCTCATCTTCATGAAAACTCACACACACGTGTACATGCATATGCAGATACACACATACACATAAATAAAAAGAAATTAAGGCTGGTGACCACTTACGCCTTTAATGAATCCAGCTAATTTTAGTGTGTTAAAGCTGTCACTGACTACAAATTTTAAGAGCTGTTTGCGAAGTAATAACAGGTAAGCAGACGCTGTGCTGGGAGCTACTAATCCAAGCACAGAGACTGAGCTTCAAGTATCTGTTCCCATCTCATGCTGAGCAAAGGATGTTTCCAATAACTTCATCTTTTGTTCTAATTATATCTTATCCCTTCCCTCAATCGGGGGAAACATGTGCTTTCTACCCTCTTCTCAAAGACAACACTACCAAACAACTCTTTCCTCCTATTTCAAAATCTCCTACATTCTCACTTCTCACTACACATGAAAAGGCTCACACTCAAGAACAACAAAGGAGAAATTTGAGACCCAAGAAATCAGAGAGGACTTTTAGAGACCAAAAAAATGTGAGCCGGGAGAGGGCATAGTCAATAAAGAACTTGCTGCGAAAGTTGCAGGTCTTGGCTCACAAGCGTGAGGTCCTGCGTTCGCGCCCTAGCATCTATGTAGGAAACTACATATGGGTGTTTCGACCTTGCAACTCTAGCACTGTGGGTTCAGAGATGGGAGGATCCCCCCTGGTGTTTGCTCCAAGGTTGGTGGGATACCCTGTCTCAAAAACAATGTTTAGAGTGATTCGGGAAGATGCTTATCATCAACTTCTTACTCCACAGAGATGAGCACAAACATACACCCACACCCCCATACACATGTATGCCTACACATAGACATAGACACCTACACTAATACACATAGCAAAAGAAGAAAGACAATTGTTAGGTACCTTGCTTTGGGCTGAATGAAGGTGCCTGTTTGCAGGAAACAGTTCTAGTTGTCCCAGTATAATCACTTAGCGATTTCCCTCCAAATTCAAGTGGAGGTTGTTGGTTAATTTCTTTGTCACCTTTGCTAGAAAACATACCAGGAATCCCTGTCATGGACCTGTGCCATTCACTATGCCAATCTGGATGTAGATGTAAGTATTTTTCCAGGAAAGCCACTACTGGCACAGCCACCACAGAGCTAGAGGAAAGGAAGAAGAAAGCATTGGCCAATGCCACCCCTCCAAGCTAACATCTACTTCCTGGTTAGCTTCCTCCCCATGCTAACTACTTTTCAAATTAGCGTAAAGACAATTAATTTTATAGGTGGGAAGGTGGCTCAACCAGTGGAGTGCTTGACTCACACTGAGTGGGGTCTCAGATCCCATGTTCAAAAGTTGGATGTGGTGGCACACACAGTCTCAATATGCTGGGGAGGCAGAGACAGAGAGATCCTGGGGGTTGCTATCTACTTGGCAAGCTTTGTGCCAGTAAGTAAGGGGGAAAAAAAGAAAGAAAGAGAAGAAGAAGGATTCAAGCCAAATTGTGCCCGAGGAATGAATTCATGTTTGACCTGTGACATGCATGCATATAAACGTGCACACAAATGCAATCCCCATTCCCGCCCCAAAACAGAGCATCAATTTCTGTACCATCAGACTGAAAAAACACCGCACTTTGGCTTGTTTTTTGTAACCATATTGCTCCCCAGAGCTACAGTCCAGATACATCTAACTCATTACTATAATACACAAAAAGACGAAACAGCTGATGTTAATTTTTACCCACTGGACAGTTTAATAGTTCAACTGAATTCCATTAAGTTTGATTTCATTATTAATAGGTATCAAATGTTTTCACTGGGCAGTCAAAGAGTTTCATTTTGTCTTTGTTTCTTTTAAAATTTGAATTTAAATGTAAACAGTCTGTTCCTCTGAGCATAGCATGCCATGCTTGTCAGTCCTGACTGAAAGTCTTAGGTTGGATGTGACCAGCTTGGTGCTTACTAACCTTGGGCTCCCAAAGGGCCATGGGAAATAGGGTGTGGAATGGAGCCCAAACCAATCTTCAATTCTTATAAACTAAACAATAGACAAACACAAAACCCTGTCTGTGTAGATAGCTCTTCTTACTCGACTGTTTGACAATTTTGACAATTGTCATATGAAACATTCTGTTTGTGTGTGTGTAGTCATATGGTACATACACCTTCATGGTCTGGGTATGTCTGGGTTTAGGCTGTAGTGTGTTTCTAGGTTAGTGGTGTGTGAGTGTGTGATATCAGACTATGTGTATGTCTGTCTGTCTGTGTGCGTGTGTGTGTGATGTCTGTGTGTGTCTGTATTTGTAGGTGTATATGTGTATGTTATCTGTATGTGGTATCTATATGTGTGCTTGTGTGTGATTTCTGTGTGTATATATGTATATACATGTATCTTTATGTGTATGTATGGAATCTGTGTGTGGGTGATGTCTGTATCGGTACATATGTGTGGTATGTGTGCTGTATGTATGTGTGTATTTGTGTGTGTGTGATCTGTATGTATATCTGTGTGTGGTGTCTGTGTGTAGGTAGATGTGTGGGTAATGTGTATGGTGTCTGTGTGTTTGTTTGTATGTCTGTGATGTGTGACATCTGGTGTGTGCATGTTGGTTGTGTCTTTGTGTAGGTGTATGTGTATGGTAACTGTGTGTGAGTTGATATCCATGTATATATGTTTGTTTTTTTCTTTTTATTTATATATTTATTAAAGATTTCTGCCTCCTCCTATCCACCGCCTCCCATATCCCTCCCCCTCCCCCAATCAAGCCCTCTCCCTCATCAGTCCAAAGAGCAGTCCGGGTTCCCTGCCTTTTGGGAAGTCCAAGGACCTCCCACCTCCTTCCAGGTCTAGTAAGGTGAGCATCCAAACTGCCTAGGTTTCTACAAAGCCAGTATGTGCAGTAGGATCAAAACCCAGTGTCATTGATCTTGACTTCTCAGAGAATCCTCAGTGGACAGAGGGTTGCCAGGAAGGATGGTGATGGATGCACATTACAACAGACCACACACACACACATACACACACACACATCAGATATCATATATGCACAAACAAAAATAAATTTTCAGACAGCATACACATACGCCACACATACACATACACGCAGATACCACATACATATATATACATGCCACAAACATGACTGCTGAGAAGTCAAGATCCATGTATATATGTTATCTAATGTATATGTACATGGATGCATTTGTGGCATGTATATATATGTATGTGGTGTCTGTATGTATGGCATATCTGTATGTGTGGTGTATGTGTATGCTGTCTGAGAATTTATTTTTGTGTCTGTGCATATATGATATCTGATGTGTGTGTGTGTGTATGTGTGTGATCTGTTGCAATGTGCATCCATCACCATCCTTCCTGGCAACCCTCTGTCCACTGAGGATTCTCTGTCTTTCTCATCTCTATGTTACTCAGCCTCACGCCTCTCATTCTCATGTTGCTGCTGACAGAATGGCTGCATAGTTCCCTTCTGAGAATGACTTTTCACAGATGACCCTCACAGTTGGTGAAGAATCCCATAAGAACGTGACCTTCTGTAAGGGATGGTTCTCCTGAAGGTTCACAGACCCCTGTCTTGGAGACCACACTGAAAGAGGCTTGCCCAGCCAACCATCTGAGCATCAGTTGTCAAAACTAACAGGTCAGCCTGTGGCCTGCCACCCTCAAGAAGATGTTCAGAAATCATAAAGGAAGGAAGCAAATGGGGAAGACTCTGGTTTTGTTTTTGGTTTTCAAGAGAATGGCCTTCAGATGGTTGAGAATACCTGAAAGAAATGGTCTGAGAGATGAAGAGCATAAAGGGTTGCTGCAGAGGCAGCTACGCTGTCAGTTACACCTGGAAAAATACCTCAACAATTAGACAGACACGGCTCTTTTTGTGGGTGGTAGGGTGCATGTTTCTGTGTGGGTGTGTGTGTATATTTACATGTGTGTGGGTGACATGGATGCAGTGCGCATGTATGTGCATATGGAAAGCTAAAAGACAACCTCAGCTGCCATCAATCCAACTTGTTTTTTAAGGTGGGTCCTCTTACTGGTCTGACACTTGGCAATTTAGGCTGGCTGGCTGATGGGCCCAGGGATCCACCTGTCTCTGATTCCTCGGGCTTAGGATCACAGGCACACACCACCATGCCTGCTGCTTTTGCGTGTGTGCTGTAGGGATCAGACTTTACTGCCTATCTCCCCAGATTTACTCTTCTTTCTTCTCTGTCCAGTCTTCCTAAGGTTGGTATTGCTTTCAGTGTCTTGCCTTTTGTCAGCCAAGCCCTCTTTAAGGCTCTTTGACGTGACCCTGTGGCATAAATTCTACTGCTTATGAGGGATTGTTTTCTGCTGTTGTAATAAGATACCATAACCAAAGCAGCTTAGGGAGGAAAAGATTTACTTGGCTTATAGTTTCCCATAACTGAGGGATGCCAGGGTAGTTCACAGAAGCAGCCTGGAGGCAGGAACTGAAATGGGGACCATGGAGGAACATTGCTTACTGATTTGCTCAACTAGGTTTCTAATATAGTCCAGGAATACCTGATCAGAACTACCTATGATACAAATTTCCCTACATCAATTAGTAACCAAGAAAATGCTTCACAGACATTTCCAAAGGGCAATGCAATGTGGGTGATCCTCAGTTAAGGTTCTGTCTTCCCAGCGAGTCCAGGCTCATGTCATAGAGACAGCCGAAGCTCACTATAACAGAATGGAACCAGAGCTCCAGGGTTTTTCTGAATTCCATGTGTGTCCAAGGAAATGCGGTAGAAGAGATGAATTAAGATCTAATGCACATGTGGCTAAGCTTAGAAAATCTGTGGCATAGCCAAGAAAATTTCATGGCAGGGACAAGGCGGTGAAGCACACAGGAAGTAGTGGTCAAGGGTCTCCCAAGTCAACATCCGTGCGGCAAGGCCACATGTGCTCAGCAAGCTGATATGCTTTGACTGTCCAGTGAGGACAGAGTAGTTACTGCATTAACACAGGAGACACGAACAAATATATGTTCAACCCAGAAAAGACACCAAAGACAGACTAGGAAAAGGGTACCACCAAAGTCTACCTTCATGAAGCAGTGAACTTATTGGGGTTACTTACAGTATAAATGAGGGGTTACTTAATGAAACATGAGTGACCCTAAGAGAATTGAATCTCCAAAAAGGCCACCATGGAATGGCTGACAGACAGTTCATGAAAGCTGCATACCTAGAGATCTCAGCACACCTTCCAGCAGCTCAGTTGAAGAGCCGCCTTTCCCAGCATCCCTCACTGTGCATGCAACTTTGTATATAGCCTTGCAAGTGTTCCAAGTTTCAGGAGCTTCCTGAGATTTTCCTCTACATTTTGAGCCCTATAGCATTCACTCCCTCCCTGAGTCTTAATCAACCTCCCTCCAGGATGGAATGTTTCCGTTCACAGTGAATGTGCGCACGAGAGAGCCCAGGAAGCTTCCTGAGGTCCTGTCTATGGAAGACTAGAGCTATGTAGAGAACTCTGCTTAGGAGATAGCTGGAGGATCTTGTTCTTTTGGATGATATGAACCAGGCACACCAGACCTCAGTATATAACCTGAAAACGGTGGCATATAGAGAGAGCACACATGACAATTGACATTTTCCTGGCACTTGGTAAGGCAGAGAAAGAAATAGGCATTTTCTTGCCAATTGTCATTAGTTACCATTGGAAGAAGAACAGGTAAACTGGGGGAGGCACAGCTGAAATATAACAGATGCAGCCTGGAGCTGGCTGGCAGCGAGTTTTTTCTCCCCTGAGAGTGTACAGGAACCTGTGTATACCAGGACTCTAGAGACCCCTGTGCAGCCCAAGGCAGTACCAGTAACACCGCAAGCCCATAACAGCAGCAATTAGTGCCTCTTCACAGGGAGGCAGTGCGTGGATTCTGCCGCTGCTGCGGTGCTCCTGACGGGTGGCTTACCCTCTGCTCCAGGCGCCAGCTGGTCTGAGGAGACAAGGCAGCAATTAGAATAATGAGGACAAATCATCATAGTGAATTAATGAATCGCCAGCCGCCCTCTGAGCATTGTGTGACTTAACAGAGGATGCAACTCTCAGCGTTACCGTGACCATAAATAGTCCCGAACTTCTACGTTGCTGCCTGTGTCCAGGGGACACTCCATTAGGACAAAAACAAGTCCCCCAGCTCCACATTTGGCTGATCTGGTCAATCTGGCCACTTGTTTAGCTGATTGTTTATTAAAAGAAGATTCTGGAGGGCAGACAGTGTGACAGCATGTGGCCATTACAGATGCAACCGCTGAGGTTGCACAACTCCTCAGAAGAAAGCGGGAGCAAAGGTGGCTCCGTGGGTAACAGCCAGCAGAACTATTTCCAGCAAGCTCGGGTGCTCAGAAGGTCTCTTCTATGCTGTTGTACTGCTTATGGTTCCATAAGAAGTATGGGGCTTGTGACTTGGGAGCTTTGCAAACTTGAGGATCTGAGTTCCTGACCTCAAAGACAAAGTATTGGGCACCTATGCCTGACACCCTAGTGCTGTTGGAGAGGAGAGAGGAGATTGCCAGGGCTTGCTGGCTCCCTTTGCTGATGTTAATGGTGATGCATGGCTCTATTTTATTCACCAAGAGTCAACGGACTCAAAGCCCTAAGTGATGGAGCAAGGAGCTATGATACAGACATTGTGCTAATCATGCCCCAGAGGTCACCCGTTTCTGTTCAATACAGCGTTCAAGTTCAGGAAACTCGCATGCACAGGGTAATATTCCATAGTTTGTTACTCAAGCACAACCATGGTCTGCAAAAGGCAACAAGGTGTTTTGGGAGAGAGCTGGAGGATGGTCCCAGTGGGGAAATGTACTAATCACAAGTTCATGGGTCCAGACTTGGAACCCAGCACACATACAAAAGGCTAAGTATGCCTATACATGCACCTGTAGTCCCAATATGCTTTGCGAGTCAATGCAGGAGGTTAGCTAGTGCTTTCTAGCTACCATTTTTGTTCCAGGCTTGGTGACAGACCTTGTCCCTAATGACTAAGACTGAGAATGAAGAACAGGAAAGTGTACGCTCTCCTCTGCTCTGGCCCTTGCACACATATGTACAGACATGCACAGACCTACAAAGCCTCCCTACACACATCACACACATATGCCACACACAAGAACATGGATGCAGACAGGGACACACATAAGTTATTTTGAGGAAAAAGAAAGACACCATTGACTTTGTTTTTATTTTTTATTTTAAGGTACTACTTTAAAAATATCTTGATAGTGGCTGATAATCTCTTATTGTACCTAGTCTTACCTAGCTTATAAATTAAAGTTTATTGTAGGTGTAAATATTTTTAGGAGCATATGTGTAAATGCAGAAACAAAGATAGTACATACTCAGTTGACACTCTCTGTGGTTTTAAAACATACCCTGAAGATGAGGGGAGACTACTACAAACTAGGCACTGCTACCTCCAGATTGGTTGTGCCACTTGGACCCTCTGTCACTGCCAGGCACCTGGAAGATTAACTGAAAAGGCAGAAAGATCTCCTTGGTACATGGTTTCTGTCCACATTCTGATGGCTCCATTGTGGGGCTCTGTGGTGTGGCAAAATATTAAGGCAGCAAGCAAGTGTGAACCGAGTATCTCAGGACAGCCAGGGGCCACAGAGACAGAAAGAGCACAGGGAACAGATGTGTGGCAGTGGGAAGCTTTCCCCAGGACACAAATCCTCTTCCTCTAAACCTCTGGATCCTAGAGAATCAAGTACTCTTTTGGTTGTTGTTTCTAGAGACAGGGTTTCTCTGTGTAACTGTTGTGGCTGTCTGGAAACTCACTCTGAAGACCAGGCTGACCTTGAATCACAAAGATCCACCTACCTCTGCCTCTCTAGAGCTGAGATTAAAGGAGTGTGCCCCCACTCCCTGGTGAGATTCAAAATACTCTTAATTATAAGCATTTAATTTGGAAAAATAATTCTGAAGTGTTGTGTGGTATTCACCAGAGAAGACTGCTCTGACACGGCTTTAAGTCAATAGGAAGTCTTTATTAGTCAGCCAATGAGTACACCGGGTGTTTGGGATCCCAGTGTAGGCAGCCCTATGCCGTTCTCAGGGTGAACTTTTAAGCACAAAGGCCATGTTCCCGGTTGACATACTTCAGTTAACAAGAATTACAGAAGCCAAAAAGAAAGGTTTGTACATTTCCCAGAACTATGGACTTCGATAGATTAGGCCTTTGTTTAGTTTTGGCAGGCGGTATTGTCTATGGACTGAATTTTATAGCCTAAATTATTGTCCCTTTACCATGGAGTCATTTATGCTCAAATCTGGAGGCCTACTAAGGTCTGGGGCCCAGTTACACAAGAAACAAAGAAGAACCTTATAATTTTTAGTTGTTTAGCCATCATGAATAATATTGTAGAATGGCATCTATAGACATTAGCATTTATCAATCAACACAGAGCAAGGAACCTCCAGGAATTATCACGTCAAAGTGATCAAGGTTCCATGTTTTCCAGCGTAGATGGGTAGATGTCTAGTCTGGGAGGCTGGGTAAAATTCTCAGTGGTCCACTGTAGAAGGCTGACACAGCCACTATTTCGCACAACGAAGAATACCAGCAGTGATCTAGCTGTCACAGGTGTGTAAAACACAGTTAGAAAAGGGCTTCTAATGCACCAGGACTTCGGGGAAATGCACTAATTCGATAATATACTGCTATATTTTAAAATCCAGTGGTTCGAGACTGGACCATGATACCCACGTGTTCTTATCTTTCTAGTAGGTGGAACCAGCATTAGCCACATTTTCTCATTTGAGTCCTATAACAAAGTTATAAAGAAGGGAAATTTCGGCCCATTATGAAGAAATCAAGAAAACCTGAGTATTGCCAAGAAGGCATGCTAAGACGATCACAGTTAAAAGGCTAATAGAACTATAATCTGTGGCAACCCTTAGTGAGAACTTCACATCTCTGGAAATGAATGAATATAGGTATGTTTGTGGAGGTATCTGTATTCATTTTCATATGTAAATATATGGGTTTTGAAGGAAAATAATTCAAGTGTTATTGAAATCATCTGGTCATGGTTAAGTTGACTATCTGCAGGGAGCCGGACAAGATCACCATTACAAGATGGCCCCACATCCTGTCTTGTTGGTTATAAACAACTCCATATTTGGCTTATGCCTTTGAGAGCTGCGTGTCCCCCGCTTCCCGCATGCGTGGTGGATAATAATCCCTAGGCCTATCCCGAAGTAGTCTGGTGTCAGCTGATGGTGGCAGCCAATCACAGGGCAACCCATGTGCCAATTCCCTATATAAGCAGCTGCCTTAGCGCTCTCGGGCCCCCTTCGCTTTATGTTCTCTCTCAACCAAGTGCACTCCAGTAAAGCATGATCTGAGAAGAATCCTCGTGTCGTGGTCGTTCTTTCTCACTGGTCGAGGAGTTCGCCACAACTATCAACTTGGTGAGATTAATAAATCCTGAGGTTATTAGTGATCCATACCTATGGGTATGTCTGTGAGAGAGTTCTCTGAAAGGACTCACTGAAGAGGATCATCTGTTCCAGTTGTGGGGACGCAGGCAATGATCAGAGGAGGACAGTCTGTCTGGTTTGGGGGGGCTTCCAGTAATAACTGAGTACGATGGTTTGGTCCAGTAGCTGGGGGTTGCCATCCAGTGTTAACTGAGGAGGAAAGTCTGGTCTGAGGAGGGAAGGATCTAATGGTCTGAGGTCCTGAACTGAGTGAAATGGGGAAAAAAGTTTTCTGAAATGCCTTTCCCAACTCCCTCTTCTGATGCCATGTAGCATGCAACTGCTACACTCTTCTGCACACAGCCTTGCTGTGCCCGCCTGCATGGACTGTATCCCCTCAAACCATAAAGTCAAAAATAAACCTCTCTTCCCTGAAGTCTCCTCTTGTCAGGCATTGGTCATAGCAATGGAAATATTTCTGTAATATAACATCTCCCAGCCACCATCTTGAAATGCGACCCTTTAAAATGAAATTTATCATTGTAAGGGAGAGGGGGCTAGAGATCCTGTTAGCCAAGTCCCTTGTAGTGCAAAAAGAAGTCACAGTCCCTAGGTATAGGGTAAACATGCCATGACTCACCAAAAACTTGTGGTTGAGCCAAGTCTGTACCGAGGAGGGCTCTGTTCACGGCACATCTTTTATGCCATTTGAACATCCTGTATCATCAGTGGTAAAGCCTTCAAATGCAGGGCACTATCACCATGGCCCCCATCACCACCATCATCACCACCAGCACTAAGATCTCTAGTGGCTAATCTTGGTTATCAACTTGAATACATCTGGAATCAACCAAAACCCAAGCTTCTGGGCACTCATGTGAGAAACTTTCTTAATCAAAGTATTTGAAATTGGAAAATCCATTCTAAATCAGCCCACACACAGGGATATGGAAACAGGACGCTTTTACTTTGGACCTGATTTTCTTCACCCTCCTTGGCGAGTTGCTGCATCTGAATTAGAATACAAACCGAGGACCAGTAGCTCCTCAGGAATCCCCTCCTGAACCTCGGCAGCAGACTGATACTGTAGAGACATCCAGCCTTGTGAACTAAGCAATAACTGAATGCTCAGCCTGTCTGTAGTGACATAGTCACTGCTGAACTACACAGATCCCTTTTCGTGTGTGTATAGTGTGTGTGTGTGTGTGTGTGTGTGTGTGTGTAGTGTGTGCATGTAGTGTGTGAGTGTGTGGATACTGTGTGTGTGAGTGAGTCTGTGTGTGTAATGTGTGTGAATGTGTGTGTGGTGTGTGAGTGAGTGTGTGTTAGTGTGTGAGTATGTGTGGGTGTGTCTATGTGTGTATGTGGTGTATGAGTGAGTCTGTGTGTGTAGTGTGTGTGAATGTGTATGTGTGGTATGAGTGAGTGTGTGTAGTGTGTGAGTGTGTGCAGTGTGTGAGTTTGTGTGTGTGTGTGTAGTGTGTGGTGTGTGAGTGAATCTCTGTATGTAATGTGTGTGTTAGTGTGTGGTGTATGAGTGAGTGAGTGTGAATGTGTGTGTCTGTGCGTGTGTGTGTAATCTATCAGTTCTGTTCCTTTAGAGAACCCTGATTAATATACATCACCACCATCACAACTGTCATTGTTACCAATAAGGGAAAAGGCTGTCTCTTGAGATGGCTTCATTCTGTGCTTTTTTTTTTAGAAAGTTCAGGCATTCATTGTATTTGCATCCTCACAAGGGATAGAACAAAGCTATTTAAACCATGGCAGGGAGCCCCCACAGCTCTTACTGCTTTCCACGTTCTTTGTGTGATCCCAAGAGCTGTTTGTTAACAAAGCCATTGCCTGTGTGCCTGCTGTCGGCTCTAACGAATCAGTCCTAGCGCAAGCTGTTATCTCCAGCCTCTGAAGACACAGGGCTGAAGCAGATTCGCAGGCCAGCCTAGGGACAGGAATGTAGCACAGGCAGGGTGGGGTGGGCCATGCAGAGCATCTGCGGCAGGCTCCTTTGCCTCAGTGTTCAGAAGGACAAAAGTAGAAATCGGGAATAATTCAGTGACAAGCTGGCTAAACATCAAGGCAGCCACAAATAAAGGGTGTCAAGAAGCTGTAGTAAATAGCACTCCATCAAGGAGAAGCCTGCAGTAGCTTATTCTAGGCACCATGGGTAGCTCTGGTGCCCAGTGCTAGAAGGGGCCTGGGCACTCTGTAGATTACTGAAATTAAAAATACAGTCCACAGCACTCATGCCTACTCCCAGCTGACCCTTACCTTGTGCTGCTGTAGGAATTTGTTAGCTTTCTGTTTCTGCCCCAGCTAGAGGTCAGGGTCAAGGGTGGCATCTGGATTGTCTGTGGGGTGAGCGCCCAGTGGTGATCCCTAAAGAGGCTGAAGTTGAGCCTTTGCTTCACTCAGGCTGCACTGGGTTCTCAGGCTTGTCCAGTCAGGAAGGCAGACTGTCAAATCAGGAGCTCACAGCATCCAGCAGAGATGACTGGAGCAGCCTTACTGGGAGAGCAAACACAGACAGCATCAGCAAGTCCTTAGGTACAGCATCCAGCAGGAACGAACTGGGAAGCTCAATTGAGAGTGTCAGGTAGAGTCTCTTGTTGGCCTCTCTCTGTGGGTGAACTTAGGTTCCTGAACTTCCAGCTTCTCTTTCCCACTTTTGTACCATAGGAGAAAAAATAGTAACCTTTCTTGGAAATATTTTACCTCCTAGATGTTCTCAGGGACATGGAGATTTTAACACCTTTAACTGCTTGATGTTTCCCCTCTTTTTATTACAGAGACAGAGTCGGCCTCACCCAGGATACGGGACTCCAAGGACACCTGACATAAACACTCGTGGGCTTGAATTTGGGGCCGGGGAAGGCAATCCAGCCTTGCTGCTTGCTACTCAAAGAACTCAGAACAGAAAGTAAAATTTTACCAATATAATGAATATAACATGCAAGTACACACAGGTGCTTATGCATCTAACCAAACATGTACACACACAAACACACATTAGTTGGACCATGACAAAAACAAGTTTGAAGAAAAAAAAAAAAGACTGGACACCTCCCCAACTAAGGCTAGCCTGTGAGGAAAAAGCAGAGTTTGTAAAAGCGACATAAAGGGTCAGAGCTATAAGGGGCCATAGCCCTCTAGGCATCGGGAAAGCCTTTCTGGCTTTCCTCACACCTGTGGCCCAGTCAATGTCTGGCCTGTTCATAGGTCACTGTCATTGTATTATCAGGAGGCACAAGAAGCTAAAAATCTCAGTGGACACCCACTGGACATTGACACCCACCTGCAACCACGCGGCAGTGCAGAGGAAGCAGCCACAAATAACTGTGGACTGAAACCTCTAAGGAACAAAAATCCAAACAGACAAAACACAACAAAACCTCTGTTTTCTTTAAGGTTTAATGTTGCTCCAGTTGAGGGGCTGGAAGCCATGGTGACAGAGAGAGAGAGGTGAAAGGAACAGCTCCCTGTAGTGGAAGGCTATTTTCTCCCCTCTAGTGGATGAAGAGGCAGAGAAGGTGGAACGCTGGCCCTCAGTTGACTTTCCACCTTTTAAGGGGTTTTCATCTCAGGCGTTTGTTACAGCCATGGAAAGCTGACTGACACAAGGCCCAGTGGCAGATGGTGGACACAGAGCCCCACAGTCTGTGGATATCTGAGCCACCAGGATCATAAACTTTCTCACCCAAGTTATTTCTCCCATTTGACACTCACTTTCCATCTGTGTTAAATGAATTTTTTGGCCCAAGGCAGTATTCTTAGATATAAAATCTGTCTCCCATGAAAAATTTACAAGAAAGTTCTATCTGCAGGGCAAACAGAATCCACTCCAGCAGAAGATGAGCAGGCTCTGGACCCAGGGATAACACATATGATCTGCAAAGTTTGTCAATTCATGCCAGAAAATAGGAGTTTTTAGGAGAAACCAAGACAGTCCTTTCTTCATTTATTTTACATGGCCTTGCTGTTTGAGAATGGTTTAATGTATACACACACACATTCATACACACATACACACACAAAATGTAATTAAAAATAAATTGTAAAATTTTACAGTAGATTTCCATTGATTTTATTTTGGTGTCTGATACACACATGGAATAATGGAGTCTGGGATGCATGGTCATCTGCATATTTAACAAATGGTGCTGGCATAACTGGATATCAATTTGTAGAAGAATGAAAATAAACCCCTATCTATCACCATGCACAAAACTCTAATTCAAATGGATCAAGAACCTCAGTATAAAGCCAGCCACACTGAACCTTATAGAAGAGAAGTGGGCACTTGAACACATCAGCACAGGAGACCACTTCCTTAATATAACCCCAGCAGCACAGACATTGAGAAAAAAATTAATAAATGGGACCTCCTGAAACTGAGAAGCTTCTGGAAAGCAAAGGACATGGTCAACAAGACAAAACAGCAGCCTACAGAATGGGAAAAGATCTGCACTAACCCTAATCAGACAGAGGTCTAATCTCCAAAATATACAAAGAACTCAAGAAATTAGTCATCAAAAGAACAAATAATCCAATAAAAAATAGAGTACAGACCTAAACAGAGAACTCTCAACAGAGGAATCTAAAATGGCTAAAAGACACTTAAGGAAATGCTCAATATCCTTAGTCATCAGAGTAATGCAAATCAAAACAACTCTGAGATTCCATCTGACACTTGTAAGAATGGCCAAGATCAAAAACACTGAGGGCAACTTATGTTGGAGAGGATGTGGGGTAAAGGGAACACTCCTGCGTCGCTGGTGGGAATGCAAGCTGGTACACCCCCTTTGGATGTCAGTGTGGCAATTTCTCAAAAGATTAGGAAACAACCTTCCTCAAGACCCAGTAATACCACCTTTGGGTATATATCCAAAGGATGCTTAACTGTGCCACAAGGACATGTGCTCAACTATGTTCATAGCAGCATTGTTTGTCATAGCAAGAACCTGGAAACAACCTAAATGCCCCTCAACAGAAGAATAGATAAGGAAAATATGGTACATTTACACAACAGAGTACTACACAGCAGAAAAAATAATATCTTGAATTTTGCAGGCAAATGAATGGAGCTAGAAAATAACCTTTTGAGTGAGGTAACTCAGACCCAGAAAGACAATTATCACATGTACTCACTCAGAAGTGGTTTTTAAACATAAAGCAAAGAAAAACAGCCCACAAATCACAATCCCAGAGAACTTAGACAACAATTAGGACATAGATCTAATCTACATGAGAAGTAGAAAAAAAAACAAGATCTACTGAGTAAATTGGGAGCATGGAGACCTTGAAAGAGGGTTGAAGGGGAGGGGAGAAGCAGTAGGGGAGCAGAGAATAATGTAGAGCTCAATAAAGATTAAAAAAAGGAGTTGCTAAATCCTACTTCAGTTCTATCCTTCACAGCCTCTGGATTCTCCAGCAGGACACTAAACCTCATCTATAAAATAGAAACAGGCATACCGCTAGAGTTGGCGCTTGTTTAAAAGGAATTATTATTTATAAGATATCCAGCATAGCTCAGAATACAAAGCCTCATTATTTCCTACCAAATATTAATGCAACAAGCACAATATTAGAAAGTAGGATGCACATATCAATTCTAGTCAGTGCAAAGGAGAGCTTTCTAAAGACATATTTATTTATGCAGAATTTTAGAGTACGGTCAGGGAAGGTCAGTACAAATGGTGTCTTGTGGACACTGCATGACCACTGCACTCACACACTCCCAGCAGCTGTGGTTGGTTGAACAAGATCTGCACCAGATCAAGCCAGTCAACAGTCTAGCAGAGAGGGAAGAAGGGTTTACAAGCCTCCTGACTGAGGAGTAGTGGGCAGATGATGGTTTCTTTAAGGCTATGGACCCTGCAAGGTTGACTATGCTCCAGTGAATAGTCCCACACCCAGGAGTGTACAGGGATAACAAAATGGAATTGGTGGTATATTAAAAAGGAAAATAGGACAGGAAGTTGAGGAGCTATAGGGAGAAGGGAACAGATCTGGGAGGCATTAGGAGTAACTATGTTAGAAATGCATTGTGTAAAATTCTTAAATAATAAAAATTATATAGTTATATGATTTTATTGTATATTTGTATATAATGTATATTTTATTTATTTTCATATTATTATAAATATAAATATAAAATTATATATTATGGTAAAAATATATTTTATACACACACACACAACTTTGATGTGTGCCCGCATGAGTTTATATGTAGTAACTTCAGGCAAGTATCCACAGAGACAATTTCCCAGGGAACCATTATGATAATCAAACCAACTTTCAAGAACAGTGAAAACATTTAACTTCTCAATTTCAAGTAGGTATTCCATGTACTTCTAAGACTGCAATGTTCCAGATTTGTTCATTTTTAGGACAAAGGAAGGTTACATTTCTAACACATCTTCATCCATTTTATCTTATATACAGATTAATAATTTTTTGTCAGTTGTTCAAAATTGTATTAACAGTATCTATTTGTTAGGGGTGGGCATAGGCAAGGGTGAGCAAACTCCACCTTCTCACCCCAGCGCTAAGACCAATAATACTTAAGATTAATTTATTGGGGAATGTGCATGCCTCAGAACACATAAGGATGGTAGAAGACACTTTACTAGACCCAGTTCTCCTTCACTGTGTGGATCCTGGGGATCAAACTCAGATCATCAGGCTTGGCAGCAGGTAAGTTACCCGTGAAGCCATCTCCTCAACACCAAAACCAGTAGTTTTTTAAAAATCTTATTAAATTGATTCAGCCTTGCCTTTCACACATTTACCAAGAGTCATGCTATGCTGTTTTCTAATCTAGATACTGAACAAAACACACACAGCAGCTAAGCCCTGGCTTTGAGGGGTTCACAATCTATAAGAACAAATAAAAGACGGGCACACATGGAAGAAATGTGGGTGACAGGGTATTTAAAAGTTACAGATGTTCGCAGGAGAAATAAGTGACCTAGTTTGGAAGACGCAAAAACAAACACCTAAACTGTGAATTGATTTACAAACATCCTCATGGAAAAAGGGGAGCAATATTCAAGGAGAAAAATCTAATATAATCAAAGATATGAAGGCTAGAGAACACAGGAGATGAGCAGCATAGCAGATAATCAATTAGCTTGTCAGTTGCTGGTAGAAAGAAAAAGATTTTTAAAAGCCATCTATGGCATTAGATGTTCTACATGTGTACTCAAAAGCCTATGTACAAAAATACTTTCACTTTTTCCTGGACAGCACTGGTTGTTTGTATTTCTCCTTTCCTAGAAATATATTGAGAAGCAGAGAGTTTCTCTTGTAAAATAACTGATTACCTACCCTCAGCACAGTACCTAATATGTACTTCCTAGATTTCTCCTGAATGGACTCTTCATTCCAGCTATAGGAAGACATGGTCAAACAAATGGTGCCACAGTGAATCAAGATCTGGAAATAAAAAGGTTTTACTGTATTAATGGTGTTCGTAAGGGGTTCTGGGCTCTGAATCCCTCTTCTTCCATATGCTATATGGGTCATCCTCCAACTTCCCATTTTGACTCTTGTGACCATAGAGAGGCTCAATGACTATGATTTTAGCTTTGGAATTACCCAAGTTTGTGTGTGTATGTGTGTGTGTGTGTGTGTGCGCGCACACACACACACACGTACACGAATTTTAGTGTATACACTTGTATATGTCTTCTATTATAGGTTTATATACATGAAGAGGCTGCAGGTAGACATTTGGTTATGTTCTTCAGTTGCTTTCCATCTTATGAGTAAGATATTGCTTTCCTGTGAGTTTATAGACAAGTATCTGTGATTAGAGAATACATTAACATAAATATTTTTTAGATATATTGCAATCAAATGGTGCTTGGGATTAGTCATCTTTTGTAAAAGGTAGTTACCAATTTTTCTTGTCATAGAATCTGTTTTAAAGATCTACTAAACAATAAAATACTCCATATTTTTCATGGCCTAGAAGCAGAACCACATGCATGTAACTTGTACTCACAGTACAATATTGATTGATGATAGACGGACAAATGGATAGATGATAGATAGATAGATAGATAGATAGATAGATAGATAGATAGATAGATAGATAGATAGATAGATGATAGATAGATAAATAGATAAATAGATGGATAGGGAAAGATAGAGACATAGAGAGATATAGAGAGATGAATGGGTGGATAGGTAGGTAGGTGGATGGATGGATAAATGGAAAGTATGTAGGTAGGTATGTAGGTTGTGGATGGATGGATGGATGGATGGATGGATGGATGGATGGATGGATGGATGGATGGACTGACAGATAGTCAGTCAGTCAGACAGACAGGCCAATATGGTTATGACTTTAGAACAAGAAGATCATAATGCTAAGTGAATTTTCTTAAACTTGAATTCTCAATGAGCCACAAAAGTTGGCCAGTACACTCCACATTTTCAGGAACAAGGACTAAATTAGAAAGTATTGCAAATAACATGCCACAAAGCAAAACCAAGCTGAACACGTATCTTTATTTGAAACAAAGACAAGAGGTTGCAAAGTGGTGTGCACATGAAATGATGCTCAGAAACACCCAGAAGGCTGTGAAGCAGCAAATCAGTTTATAATGCATTGTGGGAAAGGAATAGAAATCATAAGGCCATTTGTGCCTCTGAGCCTACTACTGCAGACTGGTTCTTACAGAATCTAGAATCAAGCAATGGAAAAACACAGAATTAGAATTAGAGAGATACAAAACTGGCATAGATGCTGTCATTGGCAGCTCTCTCCTCATAGCCATTTTCTCATCTGTCCAAGGTCATAGTGCCCTCCTTACAGGTTTCTGTTAAAATATATCCTATGTAAGAAAATTTGTGATTTAGAAATTGGCTTATAAGGTTCAGTTATTAAACTTTCAAGCTACTTTACCTTGAAAAGTACATGATACTAGCTCACTGCTATACAACATAATTGTTATTTTTCGGGGAAAGAAATTAAAATTCAATGAGGATTCAATGAGGTTGGAGCCATGAAGCAAATAATAACAATTGCAGTTTAACAACTTCCTAATGAATGTCAGGCCCTAAGTCCCTTTGTTTTTTGTTTAATATTGAGAATGATTCTGCAGGGGGGCATTATCTTATCTGCTCTTGGAAAAAAACCTGAGTCTTGAAAGAATGATCCAATTTTATCTAAAGCAACTGATTCATGTAGGATGAAGATCAGATTTAAAATCTTATTACATTTATTTAATGTGTTAACATGAATGCATGCATGTGGGTTCAGTGTGCCTTGGGATGTGAATAGCAGCCAGAAGAAAAGATGCAGGAGTTGATTCTCTCCTATCATGTGGGAACTGGGAATCTGAACTCATTACGCTTGATGGCAAACACATTTATCTGCTAAGTTGTCTCATTGCTCGGAGGCACAGCATCTATCCTACTGCTTGCCTCGTTAGTCTCCAACACTGTAACTAAGCTTCTAATGCATACAGAGAACCATACTCATGTGTGAAGGGTGTTAAATGAGGAACTGGGTGTGCTGGGCCCACTGCATCCATGAAGCATGCTTGTCAAAAAGTATGCCCTGATAAGATTTGAGTCATAGATGATAGATAGATGATAGATAGATGATAGATGATAGATAGATAGATGATAGATAGATAGATAGATAGATAGATAGATAGATAGATAGATGATAGATAGGTAGATAGATAGATGATAGATAGATAATAGGTAGATAGATAAATAGATAGATAGATAGATAGATAGATAGATAGATAGATAGATAGATAGATAGATAGATAGATGATATAGAAAAATTGAGAGCACCTAATAGCCATAAAGAAAAAGGTTGAAGCTAAGAATTTGACAATAAGATACATCAACATCCTTTGAACACTAGAGGTCAAAATCAGGAAAACAAGCTTCTGTCTCATGGAGAAAGAAGAGACTAAGTTCATAAGTGTAGAAGAAACTAAGGTCATAAGTGTAGAAAAAAACATTGTCAGAAACTATAATGAAATACTTTATTAAAATGCTGACATATCTAGTGGAATGTTAAACAAAGATGATAAAACTGGAGAAATGAATGAAATGGGGAAAATTAAAAACAAAGGAATATTAGAAATGAAAACAGTACATGAGGAATTCACTAGGAAGATTGCACGAAGCAAAGAGAGGAATCCATTGAACTTGAAAATACTGTTGCTAAAATTACTGAAAATGGAACACGATGCTAGGGAGAAAGCTCATTTGGTAAAGTGACTACAACACACACATGCAGATCTTATTTCAATCTCCAGAACCCACATGAGAGACTGGGAATGGTGGGGCAGATTCTTGTCATTCCAGTGCTAGGGAGGTGGGGGAGGTGGAAACAGGCTCACCTGCCAACAGAGCAGAGTTGAATTCCAGACAAGTGAGAGACTCTATCTTAAAAAAGAACATGGGACTGATGACATATGTCTGTGGGAAAGGTATTTGTTATCCAGGACCCACACTGTGGGAAGAGAGGACTTCAGCAAGCTGCTCTCTACACATACCCGGTGGCACATGTACCTCCTGACACACACACAATAAATCAAAACAAAAAAAAGATATAAATAAATGTCAAAATGGTTTAAAGAAAATAATGTGGGAGGCATCCCAAAATACAATGCCAGAAATTAACCTCTAACTACCATACACACATACATGTAGATCTACAAACATGTGCACCTACATGCATGTGTATACACACACACGCACACACACACACACACACACTGCACACACTGATACACCAAGATAGCAGGATGAAGCAAACAGGATACCATAAAGCTGTCTACTCTTTTCTGGACAAGCATTCCATGGTTTGTAGAAAACATTTCATTCAACCCATCCAAAGATGAAAACACCATCAGTCAAAACAGCATTTCGCCTGTGTCAACAAAACAATGCCCACATATTTGTGTACCAAATTTCCCTTGTTGATTTTCTTTAAGCCTCAGGGTAGTGGCTGGTTTATGATGTGTTCAACATCCTGAGACAGCTGGTCTCAGTGCAAACATAGAGGTCCTGTTCCTTTCTCGCCATGGTAAAGGCAAAGATCATAACTCCAACTGTCATGAGCCAGGAAGGGTCTTTATAAGAGTTTCAAAGGGAAGAGAATGAGAAGGAAGAAAGACTGGAAGATAATGAAGAACTTTCTGATGTACAGAATGTGGTAGCAGGCAGGCACCACCCTTGATCTCTACCCAGCAACTCTGAGAAATAAGCACAGTTGTCAGAACAAATGGTCAGAATTTTGGAAAATGATAGAAATATTACAATTACAAGAGTTTGGGAAAAGAGATGGCAAAAGGCAAAATGGCAGAATATCCATAATGTTTAAACAAGAAACCAAATGTGGGATGGAGACATGGAGCAGTTAGAGGAGGGAGACTGGAGCATTGAAGATGCAGAGCTCTTGTATGTGGTTCTTAAAATCAGTAAGTTGGAAATGGTGGTGTGGAGGTTGAGGAGATGGCTCAGTGAGGAAGTGTGATATATGCAGACTCAAGGATCTAAATTCCCACAAATATTAAAAAATAAAATCCCAGACATGATAGCCTGTGCTTGAAATCTCAGCACTGTGGGTATGTAGATAGACAAATTCCAAGATTTTGCTCTTCATCCAGCCTAGACAAAAGGGTGAGTTTCTGATCACTGAGAGATCCTGACTCAAGGCTTTGAGACCCGAGTGTTAGAAAAAAGATGTTGATGTCTTACTGTAGACTCCACATGCATACTCATGGATGTATGCACCAGGACACTCACATGCATGCACCACACACAATAAACAAATGCACACATGTGTAAAGAAGACAGAAACCCTTGTGGATTTGATTCAGAAACTTAACTGGAAGTTGTAAACAAGGGATCACTGCTGGCCTGGCTAACAGGAAAGGAGGATGTAGGCTCAGCAGGAAACCCTGTGTCAAACATGTGGCGTTAACCTTATATGAAAGGGTTTGTGGGTGAATATGCACTTATATTCTTGAATTAAAATATCACTAATAATGACTAATATTTGAGCAAATGAAAAGCAGAAATTTTAGGACTTTTAAAACTAGACATGATCAGACCACCATGCTATGAAGATAGGCTCAACAAATTAAAAATTTAAAGACATTGATCTTGCTGACCAACTAAGTTTCAAAATGTTTAAACATACCTAGTTATATGGTGTTATTTGTTACCAGTGATAACAGAATTATAGCTAACATATTGGTGATCTGCTGTCTCTTGGATTATTTTGCTGTTGCTTTTACTAATGATGTCAGAGAGGGTTTTTTGTTTTGTTTTTCAAGACAGAGTTTCTCTGTGTCACAGCCCTAGCTATCATGGAACTAGCTCTTGTAGACTGGGTTGGTCTTGAACTTACAGAGATCTGCCTGCCTCTGTAAGTGCTCAGATTAAAGGCGTATCCCATTACCGCCCAGCTAAAACAGAAAAAAATGAAAGTGTTTCTGAATTCATGACCTGTAAACAGATTACTAGGATTAAAACAAAGAAAATATTGAGCAATTATAGTGTTCAGCTTGCTTTCTATCCTGTAGATTGCAAAAGATTACTGTATGGTTTTAATTTTATGTTAAACTATGAGCTAATGAGTTTCATAATGGGGATTTCATACATCGTTTAAATTGTTATATTTTGTTCTCAGTCATCTCTTTCACCTTCTGCATGCCCCTTGCTCATTCTTGGCTAGCTCCCATTTTTCCCCAATAGTACTCCACTCTGCTTTTTTATCACATGTATTTTTTTACCCTCTTTTTTTTTTTTTGCTTTCTCTTTAGATATCTTCTCCCCCTTTATGATCTTTTTATTTTTATGACAAACAGAAACAGAGAGAGGGTAGGGAATCCAGACAGAGACAGAAAGAAAATTGATTAAAATATCTTCACCCATCAATCTGTCTTTGATTCCATCCTTTTTTAGATAATCAAAATTGTACAAACTTTTTATAAAGTGGATCACAATTGTTATGTGGAGGAGTTCATGGAAAGAACCAGGAACCAGGACTCTGCAATGCTCCCAACTAGGGAAGCTGAAAGCTCTTTCCCTGTGATAAAGTGAACAGAAGAGACAATACTGGATATGTCTGCTAGGCTTGGGAGCACAGATTGAAAGATCTCAGCAAGCCTCTGGCTTATGATAGAGTACCTCTTCTTCAGTCACAGGTCCCAATAGACATAAAGCAATGCTCTCTTTAAGGATGACTTAAGATGTCAGAAACTCATCATGGGAGAAATGAAGCATCATTGATTATCAGAAGGCAGCCCATGTTACAGAGTCATTCTACAAACCCTAGAAATTGGGGACATTTTGCTGTGCCTGTGACTGGAGCAATGACTCAAAAAAGGAAGCATCATGCATTGAAAAATCTCGTTTTCAATTAGTGAGCTCCTGCAGCAGATGGGAATAGAGCAGGCTACCATTTGGTGACTGTTCTGGTTAATTTTCCTGTCACTGTGGCAAAATACCACAACAGATGATACTAAAGAAAGAAAAGGATTAACTCAGCAGTTCAAAGGTAAAGCCTTTCACGGTGGGGAGTCGAGGAAGCTGAAGTGGCTGGTCACATCACATCTAGAGTCCGGAAGTAGAGAGAAATGAGAAGATGCAATGCAGCTCACTTTCTTCCTGATAGTACAGTCTGGACACTTTCCTGAAATACCCCTCTCAGTTAATATGGGTCTTCATGCTGATTTAATTTAGCTTACTCAAGATACTTACAGACACTTTCAAAGCTAACCGTAGTTGAGATAATCTCAGATATGACTGGAGCCTTATCTCTTAGATGATTGTAGATGCTCTCAAGTTGACAATTAATGTTAATCATTCAGTGACAAAGTGTTAAATAACAAGTCAGAAATACATAATTGGAGAAAGAGATACACTAAAATATTTAAATAACACAGAGTGCTATAACCCTCAAACTGTAATTTCATGTGTGATGGATAACTTCTATGTCTACATATAGATATGGTCTTGGCATACCTATCTGAAAGTCTGTGTTTGCAATAGGGAGATCACTATAGTAGAAAACTACCTAAATATAGTAAGACAGGGTAACCCTATGGGAGATTCTTTCTACTGTTTCCAACCCTTCTCCCAGGAACACAACATATGTGACCATACTAAGTAGAAATGCTTATCTAGTAGGTGATCATGATAAAAGTTGTCTCAATTTAGTGGAATGTTTCCATTTCCACACAACAATGGGCACTTGTCACACAGACGCTATGAATGGGTAGTGGCATAGAGCTGAACATCTGGAAAGAGTTGCTGTGTACTATTGGATGACATCATGCACCCATATCTCACCTGACTTCTGAACATGTGCACTATATAGAAATG
Organism: Microtus ochrogaster; assembly: GCF_000317375.1. Classification (NCBI taxonomy): domain Eukaryota; kingdom Metazoa; phylum Chordata; class Mammalia; order Rodentia; family Cricetidae; genus Microtus; species Microtus ochrogaster. The sequence goes on along the minus strand of NC_022013.1, from coordinate 13,597,302 downwards.
GCATCTATAAACATCAACAAAGATTTAGTGGGGATCTATTTCCTTGAAAAAAAAAATCACCACCACCCAAATACAACAAGAACCCTTATAAACTATTGGGGGAGCTGTACTTATTTACCTTAGTACAGTGGAAGCTTTCGATCCAAACAAATGAATAAAGCCCTGTTTCTCCACTATGCCTAGTAAGCTTGCATTTATGGCTATAAAATTATAATTTAGTGGTTTTTCTTAATGAAAGTATTTCCTTTCTTAATAATCAAGTACAATGATTTGAATGTTCACGGATACAATTCAGTAAATGTGAAGTATCACCTTCCTGGCCACATAGCGTCACCTCTCAAAGTGAAGATTTGTGCCTTAGTCTCTTCGCCTGCTGCTTTTATAAAACATTCTGACAAGAACCACTTGAAGTAGAAAGTGTTTCTTTTGTCTTACAGATCCAGAGGAATAGAGTCCGCCATTGTGTGGGAGGTGTGGCAGCCGGAAAAGGAGGCAGGCTGAGCACACTGCACCCTCAACCAGAAGGCAGGGGCTATAAAACCTCAAAGCCCACCCGCTTGACTCCTGGCTTTCTCTGGCAAAGTCACCTTCCTATAACCTCTAAAAACAGCACCAGCAACTGGGGTGCAAGTGTACAGAGACGTCTGAGCACAGTCGGTGGGTCGGTGGGCATTTCACGTTCAAACTACAACGTTAAAACCGAGAGGAAGTTGCAACTGAAGCAGGATTCGAATTTTCCTTAGTTAATCACAACTCCAGCTGGTAAACTGCAAATACATGTTCCTGTACAAAACATGAGAATAAGAGAACTTCCCAACAATCCGGAGTTAACTGGAAATTTCTCTTATTCACAGTTAACCATATTTTTTACATTAACCAGATTTATTTTACTACAGCACAAACGTAACTAATAAACTCTAAGATATGGTTTTGTAAGTCTATAATACAATAGTTGCCACAATTGTGTTTGTGTAATCATAACCATGTTTTTAGTGGTACACTACGCTGTTCAGTTCACTCAGAAGCAGATACATCGCTAATGCTTTTGTTGATTTTACTTTAAAATTAGTTTAGTCCAAAGGACAAAGAATAACACTAAATTGATAAATTGATAATGAACAGAGCTGGTGAGGTGGCACATTAGAAGAAAATGTTGGTGAAAAAGTCTGGCAAACTAATTTGATTGCATAGACCAACATGATGGAAAAAGAAAACTTATTACCAAAACTTATTTTCTGACTTCCATGTATTCCATGGTGAGTGTATGTAAACACACGCGCATGCATGCTTGCATAAACACACACACACACACACACACACACACACGCAGTGAATAAATGTAACTTAAAAGATACTACAAGAATCAAATAAAAACTTGGTGTTGTCTTTGCAGATAATGCAATGCTGTGTACAAAAATTTACTGAAATTAATAACTAACTTTCTCGAAGTAACAGAACACATAATATTTCTAAAACAGTAATTTTATGTGGCCATGCTTACATAAAATAATAGGAAAACTTTAGAAAAATATTTAGCAGCCCAAAATTGCAATAAATTTAAGGGTAAATTTGATAGAATATATGGAAAATTATGCTCTGAAAAGTAAAATAAAATATTTACTGGAAGAAAATGAAAGAGATCAAAATAAATGAAGCAATAACACACAATTGTCATGGATTGGAAGGCATAATATAAAAATATAAACATCTGTAAATCACTTATGCATCCAAACAATACCTCATTAAAATAACTGAAGTTTATATTGTTGGCATTAATAAGCTAATTATAAAGTTTACATGAAAAGTCTAAGGAATTATACTAACTAAAACAACTCATTAGAAAACACAGTTAAGGACTGAATTCAATTGGTTTTAAGAGTTGTAACAATGAGCTGTTGAGATGGTTCAATGGATAAAGGGGCTCCTCAGTAAGACTGATGACATTTAAGCCTGATTTCATCTATGGAAGGAGATAATTTGCATGTTGTCCTATGACCTCTACATGTACACAATAACATGCTTGGGCATACACACACATGCATGCACACACACATGCACACACACACACACACACACACACACACACACACAATATAAAGATATAATAACCAAGCAAGTGGGTATTGGGTTCTATAGAGATAATTCAATGAAGTATCATAGACACTATAGAAATAAACCTCAAAATTCAGAACTACTGGTTTCCAACAAAATTTAGAAGAGTTGGAAACTGAAGAATCTTTTCCACAAATGACTTGAACAATTGGATATTGACATACAAAAGTAAACAAATGAACAAAAGAAGACACAAATAAAACTTTAATCTGTTCCTTTCTTGTACCAGGTTTAAAAAATGAATAACTAATAAGCTAAAAGTTTATTTTAGTTAAATAATAAATAAACTTATTAATAAACTAAAAGTAAAACAGTTCTAAAAAGGAAAAAAAAACTTTTTAAAAGCCCACTAGAAGACACTAAGCTAGGGCAAAACTCAGATATGACACCAGAACTCCAATTAAAAAAAAATGTGGTCATTTGAAAGTTATGAAATGTAAACCCTCCTCACTTTGAGAGCTACTTGGTGCAGCCACTATGAAGAATGTTTATGTTGTTCCCAGCCTTTTCCTTCCCCGGGTATTTTTGCAAAAGATACAAAAATATATACACAGGACTTCTACATGGTGAGTAACAGTTTTTCATAGTGTTAGCCAAGAACAATCCAATGTTCATTCAACAGAAATCATGTAAATGTGATTGCTATATTTATTCAATTAAAAGATCTTTGGGGACTGGGGAGATCGTTCAGTCAGTAAAGTGATTGTTATTCGTTTATGAGGACCTGAGTTCCCAATAAAAAGGTTGTAAAGGTGACAAACTTCTAGTCTCAGTTTTTGGGAGACTGAACCAGCCAGCCTAGCCAATCTGGTGGCCTCTAAATTCAAAGATAGTACATGTATGAAAAAAATTGATAAGTGCTTGAGAAATCTGGGCTCCCATGCACATACACACATGTACACACCCACGTGTACATATGTACTAACATTAACATATACACTTACACACCCATATAAAAAATAAAAAGTACTTCTATTTGATAACAAGGAAATGGTCTCAGTTTGCTTTCTATTGCTTCAATAAACACCACAATCTGAAGCAACTTGGGGAAGAAAGGGTTTATTTCATCTTATAACTTGTAGCTCACCTTCTAAGAGTCGAGGCAGGAACCAAAGCAGGGGCTATGGAGGGGTGGTGACTACTGACTTGCTTCCATGACTTCCTTACTTGCTTTCTTATATAACCCAGTTCACCTGCCTAGGATAGACTGCCGACAAGATCTGAACCTTCCAACATCAATAATTTATCAAGAGAATGTTCTACAGATTTGCCTATGGGCCAATCTGAAGAGGAAACCTTGTTACTGATGTTCCCTCTTCCAGGATAACCACAGATTGTGCCAAGTTAACAAAACAATAACTGGCTCCAAGTATTTTCAGTGAATACAGATAAAGCCTAAATATAGAAGACACACAGCTTACTCTTAGTGACTGCACTAAGAGCACACACAACAGTTCATATTGTTCAATATTGTCACTTAGACGGCCCTCTGGAGAAGAGAAAACCAGCCATTGTTGATGTGGGATTCCCCTCTGTATGTTGTGAATATGTTTTACTACCAATGATTAATAAAAGAAGCTGTTTCAGCCTGTGAAAGGGCAGAATATAGACATGCTGGAAGAGATAGAGCGAGTAGGCGGAGTTAGGAAGATGCTGTGGCCAAAGGAGAAAGACACCCACAGGAGTCTGCTTGAACCTTGCAGGTAGGCCACGACCTGATGGTGATGCACAGATTAATAGAGATTGGTTAATTGAAGATATAAGAGATAGCTAGAAATATGCTTAAGCTATTGGCCAAACAGTCTTGTAATTAATACAGTTTCTGTGTGATTATTTCAGGTCAATGCAGCTGGGAAACGAACAAGCAGCCTCTGCCTACACATTGTGGCAGAAATGACACTGAAAAATAATGTGTCTGCGAATGAAAGCATTCAGATTTCCTTTAGGTGGTTTAGCATGGACATTTGTTATACAAACTCATTAATTTGAAAGCTTATAATCATTTACCTTATGACTTATAAGTTAAAAATCATTTTAAAAATGATTTTTATAAAAGAGTTGAAAACGTGTTAATAAATCAAATTTCTTGTTATCACCAAGAGGTACAAGATAAACTTGGGCTGTGCATTAAGCTGCCAGATATGAGCAAGACACTAACACGTGTGGCTACAAACCACTGGGACGTTGGATTTGTTTGTTATTGTGGCATAGCCAATCAAAATATGATTAATGAAAAGATGAGATTTTGTTCCAGGACAAGCTACCTGCCTCTTTTTGCCATTTAAGATGAAACTTTCCATTTTGAATGCTTGAAGCAGAAAATGTATCTGTTTCCTTTTATGTTTATGTATCATTGTCAGAATGCATTGTTTTAATCATTCTTATAAGGCTATGAAATTGATATCAAAGGCTGAAAGTATAGCAATTAATGGCATATGATTTTTTGATAACACCATATTATGACCATGGCAGCAAATGTGTTGGCTCTGGTGCTAGAAATGAGTTTTTCAAGAATAGTGCATATCATAGAATTTTTTTTTACAAGCCCCACTACCTTTGAAGATCTCACACTCCCAGGAAAATGTTGAGTTCTCAGCCTTGTTGAAGGAGGGGATTTGAAAGTAACAGAGTGACTAACAGGGTATATTTGGCATTTTGCAAGATGTTTTTGTGTGCACCGTATTATTTAATCTTCATTTAACCCCACCCATTATTCATTATCCCTGCCATTTGGAATATGACAGGTCTGAGGCTCATGATTTAGTAACTTGCCTATTTTTGGAGTGACACCCCATGATACTTCACCCAGATGACACTGACGCTGAAGAGGCCCCTGACACACTGCCTGTCATTGCTTCTTCCAGAACCAATCCACAGTCTTGGTCTCTCAGTGGCATTAGCTGCCTAATTTCAAAATCACAGTGCTGTGCAACTGTTTCCTCGGAATTAAAGCATTCTCTTAGGAAGGAGGAGGGAGGCTCTTACGACTCCAGGAGTATATTAAACACATAAAGCGACCTAAGCAGATAAACTTCACCAAGCTAAGTTTAAGTTCACTGAACTCCTAAATCTTACACATTATTAGCAAGACCATGTCCAAGGTTACAGATAGAGACTTCTGGGTAGAAGAGACTTGCTCACCAGTAGAAAGGCCTGCTAGTTGTGCCAGGGGAGCCTCCAGGGACGCAACTTTCATGAGTTTTCCCCCAGTGTAGGTAGGGCAGACTTTTCCCTCCTGGGGCTGCCTTTCAGTCACAAATGACTGTATAAACAGCTGCCCACCTATACTCTTGTGAGGAACACTAACAAACTCAGTGGCTCGCTAAGTTGGACCGAGTAGAATTGTTCCTTTGTACAACCAGTGGTGTCATATCTAGGGCGAATACACATTCATGCTCATATCTGATGAGGAAAAGACACAGCAGCCATCCAAGGCGGAGTGTTATTTGATTTGTGGCAAACACACCAGACCAGACTTGTTTAAATGACTCTTCTCTACTCAATTCCCAGAAACACCATCTATTAATCACCTGAGAGTTAATCATTCTGAATATCCCTCATTAAAAGCAGAAGCCATTATTTAGAGAGCCACCAGCAAAGAGTGCATGGAGAAAGCAATCATCATCTTGGATGTAGGCCAACCTTCACCCAGCTGCCTGTTAACTAAGGACACAGAACACAGAACATTGGAGCGAGATGGCTACAAGGAGTCAGGAGTTTTATTTGCTTTCCAAAGAAAGTAATGAGTAATAAAGAAAAAAAATGGCACTTTTGTGAAGTTCAGAAAAAAATGTTATTTTGGAATTTCTAATCACCTCTGTTTTCTGTGCCCTGTAAAGATTAAAAATGCATCGGATGGAGTCAGAAAGCTACAAGCCGATCATTTTCATGGAGACACTATGAGGCGTGAATAAAAAAAGCTTGAAAACTCTTCAGCTCAAACACTACCCAATTATCCTTTTATTCTGAGACAGCATGGAAATGATATTGTATTTCTAAGATACACTATGTTGTTCTTTAAAAAAATATACAATGCTATATGATTTATCACATCATGAAATCTACCTTTTTCCCTTCCTTCTACAATTCAATTTCTAAAAAGTCACAAATGTTTTCTCAAAATGATATTGATGATACTATGTAGGCCATTCTGAAATGTACTTCTCATAACACAACAGAAAATTGCAGTTTTGTTTCCTTATACTAAACATTTTCTGCTTGGGTGAGGGTCTTCAGAAAATTCTTCATACACAGGTTATATTTTTGACAAGTTGTTTCTGTGGTGGTTAATCTTCATTGTCAACGTTATTGGATTAAGCGTCACATCTGGGTATGACCATGAGGGCATTGCCATAGAGGTTTAACTGAGGGAGATAGATCTTCTCTGAATGCAGGTGGCACCATCCAATGGGCTGGGGTCTTGGACTTGATAAAGAAGAGGAAGTGAACTGAGCACCAGCCTCCATCACTGCCTCCATCACTGCCTCCTTCCTGCCTGTAGATGCACCGTGACCAGCTGCCTCATGCTCCTGGCACCAGGACCCCTCAAACTGTGATTCAACTACTTCTGTCAGTAAGACACAAGAAAAATGAATAAAATTTCCAGTCTGCTATTACAGCATCCTAGCAACCACCTCCAAGTGTGTCCCTTTTCTACCCATTAATGTTGAAGTGATACTTATAGTTCCATTTCTCAGAGTATGGCTTTGGGACCCACTGACAGAGTAGAAAGCAGGGATTTGAGTATTGACTTAATCCCCTAACATACTTAGACTATTTTCAGTTGGCTAAATTTTAGACAAGAGCATATATTATTCTCAGTTCTGAAGGCTTAGAATTCTAAGATCAAGGTGCCCAAAGACTCATTCTGGAAAGTGTCCATCTGTAGTTAGGGGCTGCGGGCAGGCCTGCTTTTTATCCTGCCTGGCTTCTGCACGCCTGGCTAACTTATGCCCGGAAATAATAACACACAAATTGTATTATTTTAAACACTGCTTGGCCCATTACATCTAGCCTCTTCTTGGCTAACTCTCATATCTTGCTTAACCCATTTCTAATAATCTGTGTAGCACCACGAGGTGGTTGCTTACTGGGAAGGATTCTAGCCTATGTCCATCTTGGGCCGGAGCTTTATCACATTTGGCCGGGAGAGTTAGAGCTATGGTGTCTGGCTCACTTCCCTTCTTCCCAACATTCTGTTCTGTCTACTCCACCTACCTAATTTTCTGGCCTATCAGGCCAAGCAGTTTTCTTTACTGATTAACCAATGAAACAAAAGATTGACAAATGACCTTCCCACATCAGTCCATCGATATTGGGGGCTTGCCACTCATTGGAAAGTTCTGGACTTGGGGAGGTAAGGGTTAGTGGTCAAAGAGAGTTGCACACAGCATGTTCTTGGTGCTGTATCTTGCCCCATTTCATCACTGCACCTGTCTGCTCTGTGACCACCATGAGTAGTCAGCAAGCTCCACTCATCCAGAACTTTCCTCCCATCAAGCTCTGCATCACCTCACCTGGAAGCAGTGGCACCTGCTAGCTGCAATGGATCCTCTGAAGCCATGAACCAAATGAAGCCTTCCTGTGTTCCACTGTGGATAACAAGTGTTCTGTCACCTAGGTGATAGTCTGAACAATCATCATCTTCTACTGGAGTACCCTACATGGTAATAGAGAACAGGTTGCCCTATAGATATTTTATAAGACTATAAATCCCAATTACAAGGTAGAGCTTTCATGACTAAAATGTATCCTGAAGGACCCATTTATTAACGTATCATCTTGGGGTTAGGTGGAAACATTAACATAGGAAGACACAAACACGTGGAATACATAAGTCCATAAAATCACTGCAAACATCACAATCTTCACAAATACATTGAAGTCTGAAGCTAAGTCCTTATTTATTTGACACACTTAATTTTAGAAGTCATTTTCAGCCTAGTTTGTGTGCTTTTTTCTCAAAGTTTCTTATATTATTATCTAAATGGTATTGTTCTTCAGAATTAGATTGTTTCCAGGAAGAAAATGGAAGGAAAACTGTAAAGAATTTTTACTCAAACTCCAAATTTCCAGGTTATTTTAATGCTATTCAAAAGAGGAAGACACTCTAACTTGACCTTACAGTGAAATTTGTTCTTACAATAAAAAGGAATGAAGACGTTGACAAGGGACTACTTACCAAACAATCTTTAACATGTAAGACAGTCACATACGATCCTGCTTAATCTTCATGATTGTGCCTATCAAAGACATTTCAGCCTAAGACAAATAGAATATTTATTTGAACTAAATTAATATATGACTTTAAAATTTTATGAAATTTTAATTTGATGTCCATGTGTGTGTGTTTGCTTGGGGTGGGTGTGGTATATGCCACATGTGAAGGCCAATGAACACCTTGCAAGTCTCGTCTCTCCTTCCATTGTGCCTATCTCAGGATTCAATCTCAGCTTGTCAGGATTTGTGGCTGGCAAGTGTTTTTATTTAGCTACTGAATGAAGAAATCAGCCCTCATAGAGAATTTTAGCCATTTTTGTTTCTATTTTTTATGTTATTGCTAAAATAGATACATATTTTTAAAAATAAGAGTAAATAAATAATTAGATCCTTTTCTTTTTGTAACTATAATCCTGTAGTTCATTCTGTCACCACGCATGCCAGTGAATAAGTGTCCAAAACAATTTTTGTTCAGAGAACTAGTGCTCTGAGAAGGCAAAAGATCATCAACATCTTAGAAAAATCTGCCTTCCATCTCATTCCCGGTCTTTATAGGGAACAGGCTCTCTACAGGGCTGAGACAAAGGAAACCCATCATTTCAGTGTTCAGCCTTATCTCTCTGATAGAGTGGACAGCTTTGAGTTGAGTTCTGTGGTGTTGGTGCCTCTCTCTTTATTGTCTTCTGCAGTTTCCCCTAATTCTCTGGGCATCATTTGGTCTGAGGCACTTCATTAAACACTGAATCCCAATTTGCCTTTTCCAATATCAACCTTGCACTATGCCAAGGCCATGCTGGTTAGAGGAGATTGACGCAGTACAAACAGATCATAAATAGTGTGCATACACTAAGCTGTTAATAACATGAAAATACAGATTTGACTTTACTTGATGAGTGCAGATGTGTCCTCATAGAATGTAAAAGTACCCCCATCACACATGTACTAGGCTATTAAGATACAGACTGTGTCCCTGAGAAAGTGTTAGAATTGTTCAGAATAGCCAGACATTGGTAACATCTTCAAAAACTCTGTTGAGGGAACACACTAAGACTAAAGTTCCTCAGGTTTATCGTGTTTGCCATTTGAAATTATGAGGCTTATTTTAATTGCACACTTAACTAAAATTCCCCTAGAAATGAGAACTGGTCAACATAGTGGATACAAATACCAGGGATACCTGATCCTAGGTAGTTGAGCATCAGTCCCTCTACTCAGAATTTACTTCTATCTAAATATCTTAAATTGAAATATAAGACTCATTTTTAAAAAACAGAAATGCACAGTTTTTCAGTCAAAATTCTTTTGAAAATATATGCTATACAGTATAATCTGACTATGGTTCCGTCTCCCCCAACTCCTCCCAGATCCTCCCTACTCCCCCACCATCCAAATCCACACCCTTTCTTTCTCTCATTAGAATACAAACAGGGAATGTAAAAAATAATAATGATAAAATAAAGTAAAAAGAACAATACAGAATGGAACAAAACAAACACAAGAAAAAGACCCAAGGGGCATAGGGTCAAGAAGCACATTGGGTAGACACAGAGGCTTGTGTTTGCACAGACAAACCCCATAAACATTTACTTGTTCTTGTACAGAGAGCATGTGTGAGAGAAAGAGAGACAGACAGACAGAGATAGACAGATAAACAGAGACTTCACTATCATTGGAAGGTAGTCAACACAAAGCCTTGTTTTTCAACATAAGGAAAAATAACATAAATGTGAGTGTTTGAAATGCTGGCTCCGGGAGGATAATAATGCTGTAAAGTAATGCCTTCCTGCACCTGCAAAGCCAAGAGAGTCTCCTTATAGACACATACTTACCTTCTTGGAGACAGTGCTCAGGTGTCAGCAAAGGCAATCTCTCAGAGGTAGAATTCCATTTTGGACTACAGGCATGCAATCAATAAGCTTGCCAAGCATTCTATAAACCCACTCATGAGAATATCTTTCACTTTTTTTTCCCCACTAGACCTGACATTTTCCTCTCTCCGATGGTAAATTTTCGCTTTCAACTTTTTAAAGACAATATTACAAGTCCTGCAAGCATTTCAGGTAGTGCAGTCCTCGTCACTGAACTCCTGCTTCCATCTGTCAGTCAAGAAACACAGTCCATCTCTGTTCAAAGTCTTGGTGACGTCTCCAACCCCACAGTCTTTGACTATTACCGTCCCCCCAAAAAAACTTTTTAAAAAGTATTGGAAATGAAAGACAGGTGATAAAAAATGAACACTTCACTTTGATCTGCCTATTTAGAATATTTAGTAGCACAGACAGAACAGTAGAGGAGGAAGCGCCTCACCTTCAAAGTGGTAGCTAAATAGTGTATGACAGCCAATTACTGCAGCCAGCCAGGTCCTTCACACTTTCTACTTCAAATGAGAGGAAAAGGGAGCAGCGCTTCTCTCCACAGGACACTCCTTTTGATGAGAAGATTTATACCTGAGAACTGAAAGGATAAAAATACAATGGCCTCCCACCAAACACAATATGTGCCTTTGCAGGAATCATTTTGTCCAGTTGTCACTAAGTATTCAGTCTGTGCCAATATAAACTTATCCGCTTTATTTAAAAATGCATGTGAAAATCCTAAGTTCAATGCAGCAAACTTGACCTGAAAAATAATGAGTAAGCAAAAACTATATTGCATTTAATTTTTATATTAAAAGCAGAAGTAAAATACGAAATTATACAGCAAACTCTACTTTTGCTCTTTTAAAAAGTCTTGCAGCAGCAGCTCAAAACCTTAAGGCAGACAATAGAGAGCATGGCTAAGGGCTTCTGTGTGAGAAGAGGAAGAAAAAGAGGAGAGAGAGAGTAGAAGAGAGAAAGGAGAAAAGAAGGCACTCTGAGAATTGCCATGAAATCTTCCCGGACTCTCTGAAGGAGGGTCACAGGGATTAAAATGGAGGGACCTCTAAATTCTTAGGAACGTTTTGTTTTTTCCTTTGTAGTGGATACCATCCCCTACAACCCTTTATCTTATGTGTACTAAAAATGAAAAAAATCAAGATGTTCATTGTCTTAAGATGGGTCTGCTCCCCATCCACCCATCACAAACTGACTGTGCCACGTTGAGCAAGCAACTGGTCTCCAAAGCCTTACTCAATCACTCCACATGCTGGGAATCTCTGCTTTTTCAGTATTTCCATTCAAAACCTTTCTGTTATGTGTGTGTGTGTGTGTGTGTGTGTGTGTGTGTGTGTGTGTGTGTGTGTATGCTGCAATTGTGAGTGCTCAAAAAAGCTAGAAGTTATCAGATAACCTGCTTCAAGTTCCAGGCCACGCTAGCTTGTGTGCTGGAAACTAAACATGGGCCTGACTTCAGCATCGCCTGTCCAGCCACCAGCTTCTACACTTGTGAAGCCCCTGGCCTAGGATAGTTTTACATGACTTTTAATTTGTATATTAAAGCAAATATACAAATCTCAAATATTCACTAATTTAAAAAGTCCCAAGGAATTTTAGATTAAAGTAGTTCCTTTGTCTATAACCCAGCCATGTATAAAAGATGAGAGTAAATTTGGATGCTGATGATATGGTGCTGTTTGTTTTTACATGAAGAATTAAATCTTGTTTGAATATTTGATCCACACAACAGGGACATTCCTCGCTGTTTTTCTGAGTTTTGTCAATATTTCAATTCCATAAAGGTCAATGCTGAGGAAGTCCCTTCATCTAAGCACACAAAACAAAATGAAAGAAGTATGTTTAAGGCCATTTCCGAAATTGTTGAAAATTCTGTCCTGAATCACAAGCCAAAATTGACTAAAAGACTTTCTAATAAAACTCAAATAGCAGCTCGACAATTAAAACATTTTTGTCAGTTGCTTGACTACGTTTTATTTATTCTGTGAGTGTGTGGATGACTGTGTGTACCTGTGACACACATGTGAACAGATGCAGATGTGAGGTCAGAGGACATCTTGTGGGAATCAGTTCTCTCCTTGCTCCAGCTGCATCCTGGGGATCAAATTCAGGTCATCAGGCTTGGCCCATGTACTTATCCGCTGACCCATCTATCCCATTGGACTCCAAACAGCAAATTTTCAAGTCAAAATTGTGAGGAGCTGGGAATGTGACTAAGCAGTTAAACATTTTTTTCTTGAATGGGTGAGACACAACAACCCCCCCCCCCAACACACACACAAAGCTAATAGCAAATATCATAACAGTGCAATCAAAACATCCGATCTGATGTTTAAATGCTGAGATGCTGAGTAATTATGGCTGGAAAATGCTAACCGTTTTTTCATAATTAACTCAGGTTTCCATAAGCACAGAAACAGTTGTGTGTGCGGTGAAAACTGCACAATGCTCTGTGTTTACATCTGAGGTCCTGCTGCACGAGGACATGTACAGTGCAGTGTGCTGTGTGCTCAGAACTAATACCATAAAAGACTGAGGCTCAGCATGGCAGAATGAGGCCAGAAATCCCTCAGATTCATCACGGGTTTGATTTTGAGCTGAGTTTTGCCATTATGGTTCAGAAACTTTTTTCTGATGCCAATTGTTTTTCAACATTGTCCATCAATTTCACAGCTCTGTTTGGGTTTGCGAACACAGGTTATAAAGTGGTCTTGTATATAACTATGGTTTCAGAGCTGTGCCTGCCACTGTGGTCCAGCATCACTAGAGAGGTTCACACTGATTTTAAAAATGCAAAATTCAATCAGCAGTGACTCTTGAATGTCTGTTGTCTCAACTCCGGTCTATCCTTCAGAGTAATGTCATAAGTTGTTAGGACTGCCTGAAGTTCCATCCTGGGAAATAAGCTCCCTTCCGGTTCGCCCCAAAGGTCCAGCATTTTTCTTCTCCCTACAGTGAGTTCCTGGGAAAACTGCACATCCTGAAACTCAGTTGTTTCTATAGTCTGACAGTCAAAGGGAGAGGCACAAGCATCTCTAGAATGTCTTTGTTCCAGCAAGGAAGTTATGTCAGTATAGAATGAGGCAATTAGTGTGCAGATGTTTTCATGGGCTACACAAGAAAAGAGAGCAATGTGGTCCACCAAGTCATGTTCTGGTACTTCCTGTCTGAATGCTCTGGTTTTTCCTGAGTGCTCTGGTACTTCCTGACCGAGGGCCCTGGTACTTCCTGATTGAGTGCCCTGGTACTTCCTGACTGAGTGCCCTGGTACTTCCTGATTGAGTGCCCTGGTACTTCCTGACCGAGTGCCCTGGTACTTCCTGACCGAGTGCTCTG
>NC_022013.1:13565990-13583661 GCF_000317375.1 Microtus ochrogaster | reverse complement strand
AGTGCTCTGGTACTTCCTGACTGAGTGCCCTGGTACTTCCTGACTGAGTTCTCTGGTACTTACTGACCGAGTGCTCTGGTACTTCCTGACTGAGTACCCTGGTACTTCCTGACTGAGTGTTCTGCTATGCCTTTGGCCATCTTTGTGCCCTGGTGCCTCTTGCCTCAGTGGAGACTGGAGGTTCAATTTTTAGTTAGGATTTTAGGAGTTACACCTACTAGAAAACACACATGGACATTCTTAAAGCTTGGGGGGGGGGAGTCTTTATTACTGTCTATCACTGTCATGCAACTGCATGGGGAACTTGCTCAAATCATAAAGCCTTGATCCACACAGTTTTTTGTTTGTTTGTTTTTTTTTTTTTTTGCATAAAGTCACATCCTGGTTGACATGCTTCAGTTAGCAAAAACAGCTAGCAAGAAGCAGAACTACAGAAGCTCAAAAGAAATACTAGTAGCCTGAAGGACTTTTCCTGGATCCTGGAGCAGGGCTTAGATGGATTGTCTTTGTTCCCACTTTGGTCAGTGTTGGGAGCTCCATTCAGAGTGTGAAGGTCAGAATGGTGACTCTAACATGGTGTCAGGTGTGCTAAGGTCTGGGGGCCTGTTACATGAGTTGACATCTACAATGGAGAGACTATAATTTTTTTTCCAACATTGTGATGGAGCAGTTTTAATGGAGATGGTTTAATGCTACTGAAGTAAATGAAGTCAACACAAAATGGAACATTGAATACACAACCATTGTATGTATTCAGCTCTGTGCATTAGCATGGTCACTGATATCCTTTCACTTTCTCTCAGGTAATAATATGAGCGGTGGGGCTGCAACCCCAGCACTCCGGCTGCCTGTCTAGCTTATGCCCCGAAATAATTACACGGACACTGTATTCATTTAATCACTGCTTGGCCATTTCTATCTAGCCTCTTCTAGGCTAACTCTCGCACCTGGACTAGCCCATCTCTAATAATCTGCTGTAGCCCACAAGGTGGCTTACCAGGGAGATTCTAGCCTACGTCCATCCTGGGTCGGAGCTTCATCACATGCATCTAGCCAGGCGAGGGGAGCATGGCGTCTCTGCTCCAGAGAGCAGAGCTGTCGAGTCTCTGAGCTCACTTCCTCTTCCTCCCAGCATTCTATTCTGTTTACTCCTCCCACCTATGTTTTAAGCTATGAGGCCAAGCAGTTTCTTTTTATTGCTTAGCCAATGAAATCAACAGATGGATATATGACACTCCCACATCACTCTCATACTAATGTCATAAAGTTTGCTTCCTGTTTCCACCCTCTAAACTGTGCAGTCCTTTCTTTAAAAGCACTACCAACTACCCAGATTCAGCACTTTCTTCCTATGAACATACCCTGGAGTCAAATGTCTGCTCTCCCCATGATTCTCCAGATCTTGCTGCATCCTGCCATATCCCCATGTGAAACCAAGCCTAACTATGTGGCCTAATTCATCTTGAAATACAACTACTGTGCAACTTGCATTATTTAGACTTTGTTTCTCATAAATTCTGCTTTCTTTTGCATGACAATGAGATTTGATAGTCTACTTATCAGTCTGGCCTATTAGCCTTTCAGAAAAATCATTCTGCATTTCTAGGTTTTATCAGTCACTTTACTACTTACCCAGTGGGGTAAAATACTTTTAACCAAGAAGTAAATGTCTCATATATTCTAATCATTGGTTAATGCATTCTTTCAAATAAACAATTTTAAGAATAGTATTTTGTTTACAGTGGGTGCCATTTAGATATTCCAAATTACTTAAATGCCTGACAAATATAAAGATTTTTTTTGTCTCACATCATCAAAAATGTATGAGAAAGCTTAACATTTAAGCAATTTAGCTCTCTATTTACAATTATCCTCGTTGCTGACATCTCACAGAGCAAACATCCAGATGTGTCACTGAACATTTCACTTTTGAAGCAGATGTTTCAGTATCTACCACACATTTTTCCAATGAAAAATAATTTTTGTAACATTCTTAATAGAGCAATATCTTTTACAGCCTTTAGATTCCAATTGTTCTTTGCTCAAGAGAAAATTCAATTTCCTTGAAGCTGGCCTAAAAAAAAAAATAAACGTATGGTCTCTTTCTGTATCTTTTCATGCCCAATCAGAATAATCATTTTTTACTAACTGCTGTAATAGAAAACTTTCCTCTCTTATGTGTTACAGAGAAATTGACCAGGGAATTGGACTGTTACTTAAAAGCTTAGTCTGTGTCATTGCATATCATATTTTCCTTCCATATTGAAGATCCCAATTTTCTGGGATCATAAGGCTATGTCAAATAGGGAAGGAAGAGCTAGAACTAAACCTTACCTGCTAAGCAGGCTCTTAAGCTGGGATTCTTCTCTTTCTTCTATTACTATTATTCCTAGGTGTGGTCTTTTGATATTGTCCCAGATTGTTTGTTGGTGTTTTGTGTCAGGAATTTTTACATGTAACATGTAATTTAAAAAGCAAGAAATTAACCACAATAGTTCTAGCTATATATTAAAGAGTAGCGGTGAGAGAATGCATCCCTGTAACACTCCTAAACTCTTAATCTCATCACTTAGTTCTCCACAGACTTTGACTGATGCAGTGGTATCTTTATAGACATTTTCTAGTATTCTTATGATTTTCTGTGGGTACCTGTAGAACCTCAATGTTTCCTAAAGTCCTTTCCTCCAAATGCTATTAAATGCCTTTCTGAAGTCAATGTAATAGACATTTAAGTCTTTTCCAAATTCTTCATATTTTAATTCCAGTTGCCTCAAAGTGAAGATCTGGTCAACTGTGTTCCCATTAGCCCTGAATCTGAACTGTGCCTCTGCTAGGATTTCATTTCTTCTGCACTTGATTTTTGCAGGATAATGGAGGAGAAAATGTTGCTGCTATGGTGCAACACACAAATGCCCTTATAATTTAAGCAGCCCAGCTTGTTCTTCTTGTATGTGGGAATTATGACCGATTGCTTCCATTCTGTGGGAGTCACTTTGTATTCCTATATCCTTCTGAAGGGCCTGAGAAGTGCCTCGGCCCCTGAACCTATTGTAGCTGCCTCCAGCTTTTTCACCTTGATGTCATCCATTCCTAGGCCCTTCCTGCATTTCGCTCTCTTGATAACTTCCTCTATCTTGCTCCTGTCAATATTTTCCTTGTGTTTTGCCTATGATACAGCACTATTTGCTGAAAGTCCAAATGAGCTGCAGGCCATGGTAAACAAAGTGGTGGAAGTAAGTGAAAGCCTTGTTATGAAAGTAAACATCGAGAAGACTGAGAAACAACACATGGGAAGGGCACATAAGGATTTGTAATAAAGAATCAGAACCTCAAGCAAACAGTCAACTTTGTCTGTCTTGGAGGAAACCTCAGTTCAAAGTAGGGAACTATTTCAGACATCAAGAGGCAGATAGGGACAGTGAGGGTTGTATTTCAGGCACTAGGAAAGGTTTGGTCAGCAATAGACATGACTACACCAACAAAATTAGAAATATATAAAACATTTGTCTTGAGCTGCTTTCTTTACAACTCTGAAATCTGGACAATTAAACATTCCTCAGAACAACGACTGAATGTGTTCCAGATGGCATGTCTCAGGAGGATTCTAGGCATTACACGAAGAGATATGTACAATGATGACATTAAGAAACATCTTCATCTACAGAAGGAAGTAAACTACAGGATACAGCAATGGTGATTGGGATACTTTGGCCATGTTATGAAAATAGATGATGGCAGATATCTGAAGACTACCACTACTTGGGGGAGTTCACAGGATAAGACAAAGAGGAAGGCCCAATAAACGCTGGATAGACAATATACAGAAAGACTGTGGGGCCTTAGGTATGACAATAACACACATATCTAGAACTGTCCAGAATAAGAACACCTGGAGAACTGCCATAAACAGGCCTCCCATGCATGTGTAAGCATTGTCTTAGCATATATGAAGATAAATCATGAGAGATGCTGAAAAGAGACCACAGCTAGCCACAGTGATATGGATATGAATCCCCAGCCTAGTAGCTTCGACTGTGAGCAACAAACTGTGATGCCACCATTATTGATGCAGCCTACAGACATCTGAAAGAATAGCCCACAGATAGGCCTGTGGGCATGTCTACATGGGGGTAGGGTGGTATGTTTTCTTGATTATTAATTTATTAATTGATGCTCTAGGTGCCAGTCCACTGTGGGCAGCTCCATGCTTAGGCTGGTTGTCATGGGCTAAAAAAGAAAGCTGGCTAAGCATAAGCCTGGGAGTGAGCCAGAGAGCAAGTCAAGAAGCTTGCTTCATGAATTTTGCATTGAGTATCTGCTTAAGTTCTTGCTCTGACTCTCCTCAACAATGGACCCAGAAGTATGAGATGAAATAAATATTTCCTACTCCAAGACGCTGTTGTTCAAACTATTTTGTCACAGAATGAAATTATAAAAATCACCTACTTCCCTGGGGCAATGGTGGCACATGCCTTTAATCTTAGCATTTGGGAGGCAGAGGCAGGCAGATCTCTGTGACTTCAAGGCCAGCCTGGTCTACAAGAGCTAGTTCCAAGACAGGCACCAAAAAACACAGGAAAACCTGATGGAGGAAGGTCATTGGTTAATTAATAAAGAAACTGCTTGGCCTGATAGGTTAGAACATAGGTGGGTGGAGTAAACAGAACAGAATGCTGGGAGGAAGAGAAAGTGAGGTAAGATGCCTCAGGCAGACACCATGCCTCCCCTCTCCAGAGCACACATGATGAAGCAAGCCACCAGGTCAGACAAGCTGAATCTTTCCCGGTAAGACTGGTGCTAAACAGATTACTAAATATGGGTTAGGCAAGATATGAGAAGAGGCTAGAGCTAATGGGCCAAGCAGTGTTTAAAAGAGTACAGTTTGTGTGTTGTTATTTTGAGGCATAAGCTAGCCAGGCGGCTGGGAGCCGGGCAGCAGGAACACAGCCCGCAGCTCCCTCAACAGAAACCCTATCTCAAAAATCCAAAAAAAAATCACCTACTTCCCACAGTTATAATATGTATTTGTTTAATAAATATCCACATGTATCATAGCCTCTCAGTTCTATCATAAGTAAATTCAAAGAACATCAAAAGCATGTGGCTTCAGACTATAAGTTCTTTGTTGCCAAATCTCCCAACTATTCTATTTATTTTTTTGATCCAGAAATGACTAACTTGGCCAGAAGACCAGGTAGGCCAGCTCCTCATTGACCTTTCCCACTCTCTCAGTTCCCTTTAAGCAGACATCCTCTGCCCAGCCACAGGCCATGCATATCCACAGACTCGATAGGCAGCCAACCTATGGAGCTTCTCCACTCTCTAGCTTCCAACAGACCCAATCCTCAGCTGTTTCTCCTACCTCTTGTCATTGTGTCCTGCTGTGGAAATATACACCGTTGAAATGTGTTTCTCCCATTGTTAATAAAAAGTTGATTGGCTGGTAGCCAGGTAGGAAATATAGGTAGGATAACCAAACAAAGGATGGGGAAGAAGGAGGATAGAGTCAGAACAGTGGCAAGGAGATACAGAGAGAAGCAAGATACATATGCTATACTGAGGAAAGTTATCAAGCCACATGGCAAAGCATAAATAACAAATATGTGTTAACTTAAATGTAAGAATTAGCTAGTAATAAGCCTGAGCTATTGGCCAGTTACTTATAATTAAGATTAAGACTTAGAGTGATTAAATGGCAGTGGTTACCAGCACAGGAAAACTCCATTTACAGTGTTCCAGTACCCAACTCTGGCAGACACCCACTTTCTAACCACAGACCATGCCAGAAGACCAGGTATGCCACTTGCCAATGGACCTCCTCCACTCTCTTGTGGCAATCCACACTCTTCCTAGTGACCCTCTCTTTGTTACCATGCCTTAGCTCCCAACTCAGGTAGAGATTCTCTACTAGACCAGAGGTCATACCAGCAACCAGAACTCAAGTTAGGCTTCTGGCCTGCAGACCCTCTATCACTTTCTCAGTGATCCCAAATACTTTTCCTAATCCCCCTTTCTGTATTCCTCACCTGGCCCCAGCCTCCAACTTAGGCGGAGAATTCCTGCTAGATCAGAGGCCTTGAAGACCTGTTAGGACTCCAGCTATGCTACCCATCCACAAAACTCTTCCAATCACTTTGTATCTCCCCCATACTATTCACAATTTCCCCTCCCCTCCTTGTTTCCATGTTTCATGCCCTGCTTAACACAAGACCACACTGAATACAAGAAGTACAGCCCCAACTTGTGTGGAGACCTTTGTTTAATCACATGACACACTGGATGGAAGACCAGAGAGGAAACAGAAAGCAAGGAACAAAATACCCATCCAACAAAAACAAGTCCAGAAATTGGTGCCTAGACCATTAAACATTCACAAAATAGATGTCTAGACCCTAGCATAAGAATACAACCAACAATATCCATGGCAATATATCATCACCAGAGCCCAGCTATCTTACTACGCCAAGCCCTGAGTAGTCCAACACAGCCAAAGCACAAGAAAAATGACTAAAATAATGTTTATGAAGATGATAAGGATACTTAAATAGGAAGTAAATGAATCCCTGATATCAAGGAAAAGTCAATCAATAAAATGAGAAATAAATAAATCCCTTTAAAAAACAAAGAAATAAAATAAACCTAAAGAAATGAAAAAAAGAAAACTCTTTAAGACCTAAAATTGGAAAAAGAAGTAATAAAGAAAGCACAAAGTCGGAGAATTTTGGAAATTAAAAATTCTAGCTAATAGAACATTCCCATTGTCTCAGTTTGTGGGTGCACCCCTCGTGGTCCTGAGTTCCTTGCTCGTGCTCTCTCTCCATCTGCTCCTGATTTGGACCTTGAGATTTCAGTCCGGTGCTCCAATGTGGGTCTATGTCTTCTTTCATTGACTGATGAAGGTTAATATTCAGGAGGGTGCCTATATGTTTGTCTTTGGGTTCACCTTCTTATTTAACTTCTCTAGGATCATGAATTATAGGCTCAATGTCCTTTATTTATGGCCTGGGTCTGAAAAAACATGGATAAAACTGGACTCGCTGAACATAGCGGACAATGAGGACTACTGAGAATTCAAGAACAATGGCAATGGGTTTTGATCCAGTGCACGTACTGGCTTTGTGGGAGCCTAGGCAGTTTGGATGCTCACCTTACTAGACCTGGAAGGAGGTGAGTGGTCCCTGGACTTCCCACAGGGCAGGGAACCCTGATTGCTCTTTGGGCTGACGAGGGAGGGGGACTTGATCAGGGGAGGGGAGGGAAATGGGAGGTGGTGGTGGGGAGGAGGAGGCAGAAATCTTTAATAAATAAATAAATTAAAAAAATAAAACAAAAAAATAAAATAAAAAGTCTAGCTAGGTGAACAAGTATTATAGAAGTAAGCTTCACCAACAGAAGACAAAAGATGGAAGAAAGACTCTCAGGTGTTGAAGATATAAGAAATATATACATAAAGCAAAGAAAATGTTAAATTAAATGTTGTCCAGTTGCAAACTTCACATTTCATTCCTAGTCAAAAATTCCTGGATGTTATTGTATATAAACATGATGTCCTCAAATGGTTACAAAGAACACATAGAAAAAATGGAAAAGTTAAAAATTCATACAAAGTGAGGTAAATAACAAGTCCCATCAAATGAAGAGATCATTGTGTATGCCGAACACTTTATAAAGGAATTTGAGAGATCAAACTGATACATTGAAAATGGGCATGTTGTCAAAGTTAATAATAAAATAAAGCATAAGAAAAAGAAAAGAAAACAAAACCTTAGGTAGAACTACCATTACAAATTCAGAATCTGCACACAGAGAGGACTTCCTGCTCCTCCCAGCAGCCATACAATCCCTGCCATGGCATACTGCGTCTCCCGGGACTTGGGGCCACAGCAAAACCTTCCTGGCTTGAGTTGCTTGGTCAGGTACTGTGTCATAGCAAAGTGACATGTAACAAATACATACAATTTCCTCCCACAAATTCCCCTATTGAGGGGCAGAGACTTGTAAAAATGACAGGTAGATTCATGGTTCATAGAAGGAATGAATCACTACTATGGCGCAGTCTATCTCCTGGGATGAGGTTATTTGTACCAGAAGCAGGACAGATCTAGTTTGGGTTCACCAGTGCCCTGTCTATACCCCAGTCTCTTATTGTTTATCTCATAGTAAGTGATACCATGGATGCCATACAGACAGAAGCTCAGGCCTTGTCCCCGGCTCTCTTCTCCAGCACACCAGAGCCATTCCACACAAAAGGAGCTCAGGCACCCTCAGGGAGCTTACATCCTACCTTATAGCCACACCTTCCCCATGCACCTCAGGATCAGGTGTTTTCATGGTTCAGTAAGAGACTAAATAGAACTAAATAAACATAAACTTGTCCTCTTTCCACTTTTAAAAGATTAAGTTATTGATAGGCTGATTTAATGTATGTGTGTTCATATACACACAAGGACATGCCTAATTCCTCATGTGAAGATCAGAGAAAGCCTTCAGAAATTGGTTCTCTTCTTTTATCAGGGTGTCCTGAGCTCAAACTTAGGTAATCAGGTTTGCGGAAGGTGTCTTCCACTGAGCCATTTCACCAGTTCCATGCTTCCAATTTTATTCGTTTCAAATTGGGCTTACTAAAGAAGAAAAAACAAGCAAAACTATGTGTCATGTGTTCTTAGAATAGTTACTCAGAAATTTCATTTTTGAAAGTATATTGCCAACATGTGTGAGGATTATGGTTTAAACATGTGTGTGTTATTGAAACATCTGATGTTGGCTGTGTGTCAGTATGTGTGATATTGAAGGATCATGGGCATGTCAGTGAATGTAGGAAGAAGATGACATGCTGGCCATTGATGGACAGGATGGTATAAAGGCCGAAGAGCATAATGAACAGGGAAGTGGCTTCTAGAGGCTGGATTTGCAGAGAAGAAAGGATACATTAACATTGCTATTTTACTGGATAGAGAACACTATGCAGAGAGTGGTTCATAAACTATAGTCAAGCCCTTTTCTCACTCAAAAAATAAAGGTAACAATATATTTCCAGACAGGGCTCTTTGATTTTCATTAGAGATTTCAAAACTGTCTGGTATTTAAGCAGAACATTTCCTCGGATCAAGGACAATTGTCAACTCTTATTCAGGAAGTTAATTAAAAAATAAAATTGAGCTGTTTTCACAATCTCCTTTTAATGGCATGCTATTGGTTAAATTAACTTAAATGCAGTTTTATGAATTATTTATATCTAGGCTTCTTTATGACTTTTAAAGTCAAAGCACATCAAAGGTCATTGTGGAAATAACCTCAGCTAATATGACACTGTAGTTTGGTTTTAGTAGAATGGAGAGAAACTGCAAACACAGTATTTGATAATGTCAGTAACAGTCTGTGTTTGTGTGTGTGTGTGTGAGTGTATGTGTGTGCATGTGTGTGTGTGTACATGTGCCCTCAGAGGCCAGAAGAAGGAATCAAATCCCCTGAAATTGGAGTCATAGGTGGTTGTGAGACTTCCAATGTCAGCCCTGTGAAGAGAACCCAAATTCTCTGCAAGAGAAGTAATCTTAACCACTGAAAACGTCTCTCAAGCCCATTTGTTTGTTTGTTTGTTTCGCTTACTTACAGAGAATATCTCAGTGAAGCGAGATCCTGCTGATTTGGCATGGCTAACTGGTCAGGAATGTTACCTCCTCTTCCTGGTGCCATAGCTACAGGTGTGTGCTAACATGGCCAGGTTTTACATGGGTGCTGTATATCTGAACTTAGTTTCTCAGCAATCATTTTAATAATTTAGCCATCTCCCCAAAGACTTGTCCTGAAATTTCACCCAACTTTCCTCC
Organism: Microtus ochrogaster; assembly: GCF_000317375.1. NCBI lineage: Eukaryota > Metazoa > Chordata > Mammalia > Rodentia > Cricetidae > Microtus > Microtus ochrogaster. Next base: position 13,573,834 of record NC_022013.1, on the reverse strand, counting down.
TAAAGTCTCTGCTCCAATCATCTGCTAGGAGGTGATTTGTCTTTACAATACTATATATATAATGCATATAATGCAATAGTAATGCTCTTTCCTCTGATACCCCACCCCTCCCAATTCCCCATATTGTACATCAAACTGAGTTTTCAGTTCTTCAGGGTTTTCATTAATAGAATGACACACCTATGCCTTTGTCATCTGAACTTTGGCTGTCTCTGCCTGTGAACTGAGTGTGCCCGTCAGATTCCTGGTGATCCTGGTCTTGACTGTGTACCATGAGTTGGTCAGAGAGCACAGATGATAGTTAGAATATAAAATGCCCTTCCTGAAATCCCCAAAAGCCCCAGGAGCATCTCATTCTCCAGCATTCCTATTCTTCTCCAGAGGAGGGATGCTCTGGGGGCTGCCAAATAAAGGAGGATGGAGCAAGAACAAATCTGATCTCAGACTGAAAGCAGTCTGAACAGAACATTTCAGCAAGCCATAGCCACAGAGCGTGAGAAATCAATGTACGGCATTATAAGCTTCTGAAATTTGAGCATATTATGCAGCCTTGTTATAACTACAGAAACTATTTGTAATGGATTGTGTTTTTAAAAATATTAAACAATCTGGAATTTTTGCCTTTGTTACAATTTCTAAGACAGCACTTACTCCATTACTTGCAGTAAATTAATGTTTGTGAATGAATAAATAAATGATTAAGTGGATAGATAGAGAATAAAGTGTACCTTTCTAAAGAAAGCCAAAGAAATTTTAACAACACTACTTTAAGATTCTGAAAATAATTACCATTCACATAGTTTTTTTTTAGCTACAAAATCAGATAGGAGTCCTCCTGACCATATCCTTGAGATATCTGTGTCTTGGTAGCTATCCAAAACAAGGAAGTTCAATCACCTCAAATCTGGACAATAGTTTTCCATCCTCAGTATATTACTATTACTGTTATGAAGACAAAATATATTACAAGAAGCAAGTAAAACAAGGAAGGGCTTACTTTGACTCACAGTTTGAGGACGAGGCCCATCATGCTGAGAAGGTCATGGTGGCAGGACTGTGTCATGGCTGTCGCCATTACATCAGTAGCCAGGAAACAGAGATGAACGCTGAGTCTCAATTCACTTTCTCCTTTTTGTTCTGCCCAGAACCTCAGCCCAATAAATGGTGCTGCACTAAAGTTAGTCTTCCCACCCCAATCAGCCCAATTAAGATAATCCTTCATAGGCATGCACAGAGACTCATCTCCATGTGGATTCTAGATGCTATTAGGTAGAAAATCATTATTCACCATCAAAATTGCCAACACTTTACTCTTTTGTCTCTCACTAGTTACTGCACCCCAAACACAGTCAGTCTACAGATATATGGGAGATTCACCTGGTGGACATGTGAAGAGAAATGGGACTCCAGGTGATACTGTGGTGACAATAGCGTGGGTTGTCTGTGAAGAGAGATAGTGATGTGATGGAGACAGATCATACAGAGACAACAGCATAAACACATCACTTACATTATCTGGTTGAAATATACTGGTAATAGACCTATGAATTCAGAATGGTTCAGTAACAATAACCTTACCTTAGAGGAAACTGAAAAAGTCCTAAGAAAAGAGAAATCAGAGCTTAGCCGCCACACAGACAACCAGTAGCAAAGGCAAAGCTAAGATATAATCTCCTGACTCTGCTCCATGACTGTACACAAATGAAAAACCATATAGGGGTCACTTCTATTGGATTCCAACTTCTCCTAGCCGTGCAGTTATAGCTTTGGGTTCATCATAAGAGACCTGGATTCTGACCCTCCACACTCATTTTTATTATAGCTAGAGAAATCACTCTATTTGAACATATGTGCCACTTGCCAGAAATTTGCAGATATAATTCTCTTATATTTTTGATAATACTAGAATACTAAATATCTTTATATTCTAGAGAAACATAACATATAGAATGAATATATTAATAACATTTATTATTAGATTGACTTATAAGATGATGGATTGAGTAGTCAACAATGGCAATCTTCATGTAGGAGAGGCTGAAAAAAACCCAGATTTGCTCATTCCATGAAGCAGGAAGCCTAGCAGCCTCAATATGGTGCAGAAGGACTTTTGGAGACTAATAGTCTTTAGCTACTTTGGAAGGCCTAAGAATCTGGACTCCAAAGGCAGTGACAAGAACTGATAGACACACCTCCAGAAAAGAGTGAAGGTGATCAGACATGGAGCACTGAATATGAGCACGCAGGAAGTACTGGAACACTATGGAGGCATGATTTTCTGTTATTCTCTATGGCCTGTAAGCAGCCACATTGTTTCCTTGTTGCCATGACAGCGGTCACTGCAAGTTCTAGAGCACAGGTCCACATCAGATGGTTTTTATTATATTCATTCACACATTCTTTGACCAATAAACATTTCCATATTCTACATGTAACCCTAGGTCTGTGTACTGCTCAGCTTTGTTTGCTCTATCCATCATGCACACTTAAAATCACCGCTTAGTCAGAAAGTATTTTATATAGGAGAGCGTCTTTTCTCTACCACCCCCCAGACTAGAGTAACAGACCAACTGTAGAAAAGGCACCATTGTGAAAAAACACATATTTGTCCTTCTGAGACTGGCTCAATTTGATGAGTATGATTTTCTCCAGTTGCATCTATTTTCCTACCAGCAGCATAACCTCATTCTTCTCTATGGATGAAAAAATAATCCACTGGGTATATAAACCATGTTTTCCTCATGCTTTCCTCTGTTGTTGATCACCTAGGTTGGACCTGTAATTTAGCTATTATGACTACTATGATAAACATTGATGTTCAAGTGTCTCCGTGGCTCCAGAGTCATATAAAATCGTGCATGTACACATAAAGTAAATATAGACTTAAAATTGTCTAGGGAAACAAAGGAGATAATGTAAAGGGTAGGAGTGGGAAAAGGAAAACTGCAGGTGAGGAAATATGTTCAGCACACAATAGATAACTGGATGAAAATTTAAAAGTAGATAATAAAATTTTATTTAAAATTGCTATTGGCAAATGTAGGCTGTAGGGTAAAGTGATTCTTATATACAGACAATAGGCTACATTCTCTGTGTGGAATTTAAAAATGATGATGATGATGCTAATGCTGACTGTGCAGGTTGTTGTACTGATGAGATTAGAATCGCCTGGGAGGGTGACCACTGGTCATGCCTGTGAAGCAATGTTCAATCATTCATTGCCTTTTGCTTCTTAAAAGTACATGCAGTGAACCAGGCTGCTTCAGTCTCTCCCCACCAGGACTCTTGTCATGATGCCAAAGTGGAGTATGCTCTTGAACTGGGAGACAAAATAAACCCTTTCATACTTACACCTCTTTTGCCACAATATTTTATTGCAGCAAAAGAAAACTAAACAATGACACTGATACATGCACACACATACACACACATATACACTTTTATGTTATATACCATATATATATACACACATATGTATATCTGAGCTTGTTTCTCATTATCACCAAGTTTCACCAGTAATAAACAATGTCAAAGACAAAGTATTCCTCCTGGAAGAATCACTTAGCTTGAATTCTAATCTTTTGTTGATACTGAATTTTGAAATTACACATACTATGACAAAAGAGACTTATTTTATCATAAGTCAATGCTGTGTTATGCATGGAATTTTAGATGTCATTTATTCATATTGTCCCAGCCTAGTGTGAATAAGAAATATATACGACAGGCTCATGTTTTTAACAATTGGTTCTTAGATCATGGTATGATTGGTAGAATGACAGTGATATGATCCTGTTGCAAAAAGCAAGGGTCAAAGCAGAATCAAGATTTAGTCATTCAATAAACATGACTTTTGTTTAACTTTACTTATTTCAATAATATTTGTAAATAGGAAAGTCTGATTAACCCATAGGCATGAAAATCATTTAATTGTGAACTATAGCATACTATTTTCTTCCTGTTTCCATGACAGAAAACCACTGTTAAAAACAACCTGGGAAGGAAAGGTTTTTTTTTACACAACCCAGTCCATCCTGAGGGAAGTGAAGGAAGGAAACACAAGCAGCAGTAGAGGCAGAACCACAGAAGAGCACTGCTGACTGGTTTGCTTCCCATAACACGACCATCTTGCTTTTTATACAAGACAAGACCACCTGCCAAGGAGTGGCATGTCCCACAGTTGGCAGAGCCCTCCCATGTCAATCATCATTAATCAACAAAATGCCCCACAGACATGTCCACAGGCCAATCTGATGCAGGAAGTTCCTCAACTGAATTCTCTCTTTTTAGGTGATTATAGTCTACGTTAAGAGGATAACAGCTAACCAACACACAATTGTATGAATCCTAGATCCAGAAATATTGTTTAAAATTTCATTTTTATGGCACAGTGAGCAATATATAGCACATGAATTCAGATCCTCAGAAACCAGAACCCAGCTAAAGCCAGAATTAGAAGTGGGAGTCCCTACAGTGACCTAAGGAATGGAGAGAGGAGAATATTTAGCCTGATGTATATATTGATGACCAACCAAAATGAGACCCTTTCTCAAGCCAGGTGGAAAGTGCAGACCACACCAAAGGTTGTTGTCTGACCCCTACACATGTGCCATGCATGTGAGCGCCCACATTCATATATACCAATGTGAACACGCACATACACGTAAGATTTTTAAAAATGCCTCTTTGGATGAGCTTTTCCTTTTTTGGATGCATCTGCAGATAACAGGGGAAAAAATCAAACTTTCATCAGTATTGAAAAATCTACGGGCTACTGAATATACTGCTTTCTCACTCCATTGATTTAGAGTGCCACACTTCTGTGTTTGCTCAGTGAAAACAGACACATGTCTGGCAACTGTTCACTGAGGACTGGATTTATTGGTGAGAATTGCAGTTATGCAGACAAGAAAAGGAAAACTGTATCCTAAACAGCCTTGTTTATGTCAATCTGTCTCCATGGGGTGGAGAACTTCCTGATGGTGCACAGATTGAAGCTGATATGCTCATGATTCATTGTTTGGAAATTAATTAACTGTGACTCCAAACAAATGTGTCTGTACATTGTTGAAAGCCACAGTAGATACTTCTAGGATCACTAACAGGTCCTGACTCTATCAACCATGCCTAGCCTGGACCCATCTGTTGGTATTCATGCTGAATTGGTCAGGTTTCTGTTGTTGCAGCAAATACCTAAGATTCAGTAACTTGAAAACCTTAGGAGAGACAAGGTTTGCCAGGTGCAGAGTACCAAGACTTCACCTTATGTAGTAATAGGTGCGGCTGGGCTGCATCCCCAGAACCCCGGCCGCACCCCGGCCGCCTCCGGCTAGCTTTACCCGAAATAATTACACGGACACTGTATTCTTTTAAATACTGCTTGGCTCTTTAGCTCTAGCCCTTTTCTCGGCTAACTCTCGCTCCTGGACTAACCCATTTCCAATCATGTGTGTCGCACCCCAAGGTGCGCTTACCGGGAAGATTCTAGCCTACGTCCATCCTGGGTCGGAGCTTCATCGCGTGTGCCTCAGAGAGCAGAGCTCTCGCCTCTGCCCGCAGGAGTGGAGCATCATGTCTCTCTCTGAGGCGTCTGCCCCCGAGAGGAGAGCTGTCGAGTCTCTGAGCTCACTTCCTCTTCCTCCCAGCGTTCTGCTCCGTTCACTCCTCCCCCTACGTTCTAACCTATCAGGTCAAGCAGCTTCTTTATTAAATCAACCAATGACCTTCCTCCATCAACCTTATGAAGGATGGACCTGTGCACAGTACTGAGACTTCAGCTCGTGACACATTGGCCCAGTTGTTTGGAGCCTGTGATGGGGCCTCATTTAGGGAGTTTATCATGATGAAGGTTACTCTATCTCAGAGGTGGTAGGAAAACAGAAGAGAACAGGGTCCAAGAGTCAGTCCCCTTTGAGAATGTACCACTCACTACCTGTCAAATGCTGCCTCTTAAAGTTTTCATTACAGCCCAATACCACAATGAGAATCAAGCCTTTAACACACGGGTTCTTATATAGTATTTAAGATCTGAACTGTAGCATCCACTAAGTTTCGGTAATAATTTAGTTAAGTCAAATCTCAGGTTCACCAAATTAGTGTCTAGGCTGCCCATGATTTGGAAATTGGTGTAGGAGGTCCTTCTGTATTTGTGTTGCTTTCACTGGTTGAAAAAAGAAACTGCCTTGGCATTTTTATAGAGCAGCACTTAGATGGGCAGAGTAGACAGAACGGAATTCTGGGAAGAAGGACAGTGTGGCAGACTCCATGAACCTCTGGCCTGAGATGGGCATAGGTTAGAATCTTGCCGGTAAGCCACAGTCACATGGTGATACACAGATTTAATAGAAATGGGTTAATCAAGATGTGGAAGTTAGCCAATATGAGGCTAGAGCTAATGGGCCAGGCAGTAATTTAATTAATACAATTTCTGTGTGGTTATTTCAGGGGTTAAGATAACCAGGTGGTAGGACGCAGACCACTCCTCCTTCTACAGAGTGGCGCCCAACATGGTAGACTAACTCCACATAAAAACCTGAGAGGGCTTAAAAAGAGAGAGAGAGAGGGTTTAACACAGTTTTTTGCTGTTTGCTGGTGGTGTGATGCAGAGAGAATTTCATGATACAGAATCTATATCAAAAAAAAAAGCCATGCCATTTTAAAATGCAACTTCCTGGGCTGTGCTGCCAATGTGAACTCTGGCTATAAAACATTTCGATGATAGTTGTGGGACCCGGGTGTTTCTGTGCCCACTAGGATTGGAGGAAACTGGCTGAAACCATGCCTGAGACTCAGCACTCCCTGCCTGGGCAGGCAGCGAGATCAAGTCTACTAGGCATGCACAAGCAGGAGAGCATGGAGGATTTCTGCCTCCATACAGAGAGATGTTTCCAGGATGTGCAATACTCCGCATAGCAGATTTGGCTATAACTCAGATAAAAAGAGTTTATGTGCTGCACACTCATTCTCAGAGTTAAAGTTCTGAGTGCAGCTCCTACCTGGAAGTTTCTGAGCTAGCAGAAATGGTACATCCGCCATTTTGAAATTGAAAAGAGGCAGAGCCAACATCCAGAGTAGCTATAAAGCTGCTTAGCATTTTTAAAGCTCTTCAAGACAGTAGAGAATTATAGACAATGCAATAGGACAGATTCAGACATAAAAAAACCTCTAAATGGGTCAAAATGTTGAATAAATGTACAGAGGCTTGCAAGATAAAAGATAAAGAGATAAAGAGCATAGAGACTCATAAAATAAAGTTAATACTTTTAAAAAAGGGTAAAGTCTTTAAAGAGACAGAGTACAGATAGTCACAGATAAAAAAACAAGCCACATAAAATGGAAAATTTACAAAGAGTCTGGATTATGTACATTGTGTTTTCTTTAAATTTTTTGACTGTTAAGGAGCTAAATACAGACAGACATTTCATTGAATGGGCTACCAAGCTAAACCAGCATGTATATTATAAAGATATCTTGACTTAAAATTTGGGTCTAAGGATATGATGCTTTGGAAAAAAGATTCTTCTTTTGTTTTCACAAAAGATGAGACCCTGTGGATTACTTCTAGACCAATATGGTATGACAGACCATGCCCTCCTGAAAGGTTGCTGTGAACACCCTCAAAAAATTACTTTGCTCAGCTGGTGACTGAGATGAACCCAGCACACAGGATATACCATGAAGGACATGATTAACAGCACCCCCATATAGCAGGAAGCAGTTTGGAGAGAAAAAACTGTGCCCATATTCCCAAATATTGTTTATAAATGTTCTTTTACATTTAAAGAGGGATATGATATATATATATATATAAATATATATATATATATATATAATCAATAAACAAG
>NC_022013.1:13543018-13565890 GCF_000317375.1 Microtus ochrogaster | reverse complement strand
TCAATCTTATTATATGTATACTTCTCTTGATTAAGGTATTGTAATTGTGTAGTTCACTTAAAACATAATGTATAATTAGGAAATATAGGTTGTTAATGGATAATCATCAATAATAGTCAAACTTGTAGTCATGTTAGTTAGATTTCTAGATATATAGAGATATAGTTAGATAGATATTCTTCATATCTTTCAAAGACTACAGAATATGGCATTTAAAATGTTTTAATAACTTAGGGCTTTTTATGACAATGAGACACATCTGCTCCTGTGTCACATTCTTATAGACACAGCTACTTCTATAAGAAGATGGGCATTGAAGAGGCTCCTTATGGAGTTTGCTAACCATTTGGGCAAGACTGCTCTTGTCTAGACTGTTGCATAAACTGGACACAAAGAATCTGCAGAGAAAGGACTGATGAACTTGCCTAAAGGTGAGATGATCCTTCAGGGTTTCTGATTCATAAAAGAGTCTGAGAGACATTCTGCAGGATACAGAAAAAAGTGACTGAACTGTCTTTAAAATTTCCTACTTCAGCTCTGCCCTCTGGTCCCGAAGGTCCCCCGGAAGGGAGTGCATGGCACCTCCTGCTCCTGCTGCAGGGGCTTCTTTGATCCACATGACCCTGTCCTCCCCCAAGTTTGCCCCTATGTCTGTGGGGTCTTTTGACTACAATGACTCCTTGTTCCTGTGCTGAGGAGATCAATCCGGACTGGTGAGTGTGTGCCATCCCGGGCAGATGGTCCAAGAACAGAGCACAGGGCCCCTCCAGCTCCAGCTGCAGGGGCTTCTTTGTTCCATAGGACCCTGCCTCCCCCAAGCCTTCCCTATTGTCTGTGAGGTCCTTGGCCCAGGAACAGTTCCTGCTCCTGCACTGAGGCTTTCCACCCAGAGGGGTGAGTGTCTGCCCGCCTGTCCCGAAGTTCCCCAGAAGGGAGTGTATGGCACCTCCTGCTCCTGCTGCAGGGGCTTCTTTGTTCCACATGACCCTGCCCTCCCACCAAGTTCACTCTCTTGTCTTCAGGGTCCTTGGACTACCAGGAATCCCTGTTCCTGTGCTGAGATTAATCCAGACTGGTAACTGTGTGCCATCTCGGGGCAGACAGTCCGAGAAGGGAGCACAGGACCCCTCTAGCTGCAGGGGCTTCTTTGTTCCACATGACCCTGCCTCCCCTAAGCCTGCTTTATTGTCTGTGAGATTCTTGGCCCAGGAACAGTTCCTGCGCCTGCCCTGAGGAGATCCACCCAGAGAGTGAGTCACAGAATAGATTGCAGGATGCCAATACTCTCCTGACTGCATTTGAAGGAAGAGATGGGTAGGCTCCAATGCAAGAATTCCTCTAACATCTGAAAAACAACATGATAACACCAGAATCCAACGAACATACAACAGGAAGACTTGAACACCCTAATCCAGAAGAAGTAGAAGAAATAGACTTTAAATGTAACATTATGAAAGTGATAGAGTCCCTTAAACAGGATGTGAAAAACTCCCTTAAAGAAATGGATGGGAAGAATAACAAAAAGTTTGAAGAAATGAATAAATCCCTCAAAGATACCTTAGGAAACCAAGAAAAAGCAATCAAACAGGTAATGGAAACAGTTCAAGGCTTGAAAACTAAAATGGAGGTAATGAAGAAAACACAAACTGAAGGATGGCTGGATACTGAAAATCTGGGTAAACAAACAGGGACTACAGAGACAAGTATAACCAACAGAATACAAGAAATAGAAGAAAGAATCTTAGATACTGAAAATGCTATAGAGGAAATAAACTCATTTATCAAAGAAAACAACAAATCCAAAGATTTTTAACACAAAACATCCAGGAAATCTGGGATACCATGGAAAAAAAACCAAACCTAAGAATAATAAGGGTAGAAGAAGGAGAATTACAGTTCAAAGGCCCAGAAAATATATTCAACAAAATTATAGAAGAAAACATTTCAAACCTAAAGAAGGATATCCCTATGAAGTACAAGAAGCATACAGACCACTGAAAAGACTGGATCAAAAAAAAAACCATCCCCTTGCAATATAATAATCAAAACACAAAACATACAGAATAAAGAAAGAATATTAAGAGTGACAAAGGCAAAAGGTCAAGTAACATATAAAGGTAAACTTATCAGAATTACACCTGACTTCTCTATAGAAACCATGAAAGCCAGAAGGTCTTGGATAGGTGTGTTGCAGAAACTAAGAGGCCATGGATGCAAGCCCAGACTACTATACCCAGCCAAGCATTCTTTCACTATTGATGGAGAAAACAAGGTATTCCAGGATAAAAACAAATTTAAACAATATGTAGCCACAAACCCAGCCTTACAAATATAAATAGAAGAAAAATCACAACCCAAGAAACCCAACAACACCCACAGTAACTTAGACATATAATAACCCTCCACAAGCACAACACAAAGAAGGGAAACACACAAACTCTATCACCGAAAAAAATTCGTATCCACAAATACAGCCTTACAGAAAGTAATAGAAGAAAAATCACAACCCAGGGAATCCAACAATGCCCACAATAACTCAGACATCTAGCAACCCTTCACCAGCAAAACTCAAAGAAGGGATATATACAAACTCTACCACAAAAATTAAATAAATAAAATAACTGGAGTTAACATCCACTGGTCATTAATATCACTTAATATCAAGGGTCTCAATTCACCTATAAAAAGGCACAGTTTAAGAGAATGGATGTGAAAGCAGGATCCAGCATTCTGCTGCTTACAAGAAACACACCTCAACCACAAAGACAGACATTTACTCAGAGTAAGGGGTTGGAAAAAGGTTTATCAATCAAAAGGACCTAAGAAACAAGTGGGTGTGGCTATTCTAATATCTAACAAAATTGAATTCAAACTAAAATCAATAAGAAGAGATGGAGATGGAAACTTTATACTCATAAAAGGAACAATTCATCAGGATGAAGTCTCAATCCTAAATATCTATGCCCCTAATATAAAAGCACCCACATATGAAAAACAAACATTACTAGAACTCATAGCACACATCAAAACCCACACTCTAATAGTAGAAGACTTCAACACTTCTATCTCAACAATGGACAGGTCAACCAGACAGAAACCTAACAGAGAAATAAGAGAACTAATGGAAGTAATGAATCAAATGGACTTAACAGACATCTCTAGAACATTCCACCCAAATAGGAAAGAATATACCTTCTTCTCAGCATCTCATGGAACCTTCTTGAAAATTGATCACATAGTTGGTAACAAAGCAAATTTTCACAGATACAAAAATTTTAGTAACCACTTGTGTCTTATGGGATCACCATGGAATAAAGTTAGAACAATTCTACCCCCAGAAAGCCTACAAACTCATGAAAACTGAACAGTCAGCTACTGAACCACCCCTGGGTCAGGGAAGAAATAAAGAAAGAAATTAAAATCTTCCTTGAATTCAACACAAATAAAGACACAACATACCCAAACCCTATGGGACACTATGAAACCAGTGCTAAGAGGAAAGTTTATAGCACTAAATGCCCAATTTAAAAAAAAAAAAACAGAGAAAGCTCACATTAGAGACTTAACAGCACAGCTGAAATCTCTAGTAAAAAAAAAAAGAAGCAGACTCACCAAGGTGGAGTAGAAGACTGGAAATAATCAAACTGAGGACTGAAATCAACAAAATAGAAAAACAGAAAACGATCCAAAGAATCAATGAAACAAGGAGCTAGTTCTTTGAGAAAATCAACAAGATTGCCAAGCCCCTATCCAAACTAATCAAAAGGCAGAGAGAGAACGTGCAAATTAACAAGATCAGAAATGAAAAGGGGGACATAACAACAGACACTAAGGAAATTCAGAGAATCATTAGATCTTACTACAAAGGCCTATAAGCCACAAAGTTGGAAAATGTATAAAAATGGACTTGTTTTTAGATAAATACCATATACCACAATTAAATCAAGACTAGGTAAACAATTTAAATAGACCTATAAGGCATGAGGACATAGAAGCTCAGCTGTAAAAAACAATGACATCTTGAATTTTGCATGCAAATGGATGGAAATCGAAAACACTATCCTGAGTGAGGTAACCCAGACCCAAAAAGATGAACATGGGATGTACTCACTCATAATTGGTTTCTAGCCATAAATAAAGGACAATGAGCCTATAATACATGATCCTAGAGAAAGAAACTAAATAAGAAGGTGAACCCAAAAAAAAACATATAGTTATCCTCCTGGATATTGGAAGTAGACAAGATTGTTGGGCAAAAATTTGGAACTTGGGGGTGGGGTGGGATGGGGATAAGGGGAAATGGGGAGAGAAAAGTGAGAAGGGGAGGGTGAGGAGAGCTTGGGGGAAATGGGAAGGTTGGGATAAAGGAAGGGTGGATATGGGAGCAGGGAAGTATATATCTTAATTAAGGGAGCCATTTTAGGGTTGGCAAGAGACTTGACTCTAGAGGGGTTCCCAGGTATCCAGGGAGATGCCCCCAGCTGGTTCCTTGGGCAGCTGAAAAGAAGGAACCTGAAATGGCCCTATCCTATTGCCATACTAATGAATATCTTGCAAATCACCATAGAACCTCCATCTGGTGATGGATGGAGATAGAGACACAGACCCACAATGGAGCACCAGACTGAGCTCCCAAGCTCCAAATGAGGAGCAGAAGGACGGAGAACATCAGCAAGGAAGTCAGGACCGCGACTTCCCACTGAGACAGCACCCACCCACTGAGACAGTGGGGCTGATCTATTGGGAGCTCACCAAGGCCAGCTGAATTGGGACTGATCAAGCATGGGATAAAACCGGACTCTCTGAACATGGCAGACAATGAGGGTTGATGAGAAGCAAGGACAATGGCACTGGGTTTTGATCCTAATGCATATACTGGCTTTGTAGGAGCCTAGCCTGTTTGGATGCTCACCTTCCTAGACCTGGATGGAGGGGGACGACTTCCCACAGGGCAGGGAACCCTGACTGCTCTTCGTACTGGAGAGGGGGAGAGGAGGGAGAAAGGATGGGAGGAGGGGGAGGAAAATGGGAAGTGGGGAGGAGGCCAAAATTTTTTCAATAAAAAAATTGACAAAAAAACCCTCCCAACCAACAAAAGCCCAGGACTAGATGGTTTTAATGCAGAGTTTTATCAGAAAATCCAAGAAGAGCTGATACCTATACTTCTTAAGGTGTTTCACATAATAGAAAAAGAAGAGTTATTGCCAAACTCTTTTTATGAAGCTACAGATACCCTGAGACCAAAACCACACAAAGACTCAACCAAAATAGAGAATTATAGACCAATTTAGCTCTTGAACATTGATGCAAAAATTCTCAATAAATTACTGGCAAACCAAATCCAAGAACACATCAAAAAATAATTCATTATGATCACGTAGGCTTCATTCCAGAGATGCAGGGCTGGTTCAACATATGAAAATCTATCAATGTAATCCATCATATAAATAAACTGAATGAAAAAAATATGATCATTTCATTAGATGATGGAAAAGCATTTGACAAAATTCAACACCCCTTTATCATAAAGGTCTTGGAGAGGTTAGGGATACAAGGATCATATCTAAATATAATAAAAGCAATATACAGCAAACCAACAGCTAATATCAAATTAAATGGAGAGAAACTCAAAGCCATTCCACTAAAATCAGGAACAAAACAAGGCTTCCACTCTCACCATATCTCTTCAACATACTGCTTGTAGTTCTAGCAATAGCAATAAGACGACATAAAGAGATCAAGGGGATTTGAATAGGAAAGGAAGAAGTCAAACTTTTGTTATTTGCAGATGATATGATTGTGTACATCAGTGACCCCAAAAATTCTTCCAAAGAATTCCTACAGCTGATAAATACCTTCAGCGATATGACAGGATACAAGATCAACTCAAAAAAATCAGTAGCCTTTCTGTACACAAAGGATAGAGAAGCAGAGAGGGAAATCAGAGAAACTTCACCTTTCACAATAGCTACAAATAGCATAAAGTATCTTGGGGTTACACTAACAAAGGAAGTGAAAAAACTATTTGACACTAACTTTAAGGCTTTGAAGAAAGAAATTGAGTGTTCATAGCAGCATTATTTGTAATAGTCAGAACCTGGAAACAACCTAGATGCTCCTCAATGGAAGAATAGATTAAAAAAAAAGTATGGAATTAGTAATATACATTAGAGTACTACTCAGCGGTAAAAAAAAAAAAAAAAAAAAAAAAAAAAAAAAAAAAAAAATTAAAAAATAATCCCCAGGGAAAAAAAAAAAAAAAAAAAAAAAAAAAAACAATGACATCTTGAATTTTGCATGCAAATGGATGGAAATAGAAAACACTATCCTGAGTGAGATAACCCAGACCCAAAAAGATGAATATGGTACGTACTTACTCATTAGTAGACTCTAACCATAAACAAAGCATATTAAGCCTAGAGAAGCCAAATAACAAGGTGAGCCCAAAGAAAAACATATATAGATCCTTCTGGAAATTGGAAGGAAACAAGATGGCTGGGCAAAAGCTGGGAGCATGGGGGTGCGGGAAGGGGTGGGGTGGGAAAGGGGGGAGGGTGAGAGAGAAGGGAGAAAGGAAAGACTGGAGCAAGCTTGAGGAAGTGGGAGGGTGGAGATGGAGGAAGGGCGGATATAGGAGCAGGGAAGAAGATATCTACATTAAGGGAGCCATTTTAGGGTTGACAGGAGACTTGGCTCTTGAGGGGATCCCAGGTGTCCACAGGGATGTCCCCAGCTAGGTCGCTGGGCAGCAGTGCAGAGGGTGCCTGAACTGGCCTTGCCCCACTATCACACTGATGTTTATCTTGAATATCATCATAGAATCTTCATCTGGCTATGGATGGAGATAGAGACAGAGACCCTCATCAGAGCAATGGACTGAGCTCCCAAGGTCCAGTTGAAGAGCAGAAGGAGGGAGAAGATAAACAAAGAAGTCTGGAGTGCAAGGAGCTGGTCCCTCCACTGAGACAATGTGCCTGTTCTAATGGGAGCTCACTAAATCCAGCTGGACCAGGACTGGATGAGCATGCGATCAAACCAAACTCTCTGAATGTGGCTGACAATGGGGGATGACTGAGAAGCCATTGATAAAGGCCCTGGGACTTGTTTCTACTGCATGTACTGGCTTTTTGTGACCCTAGTCTATTTGGATGCAAAGCTTCCTAGTCCTGGATATAGGGGGGAGGGCCTTGGACTTCCCACGGGGCAGGATTCCCTGCCTTCTCTTAAAGAGGGAGGGGGAGGGAGAAGGGTGAGTGGATGAGTGGAGGGGAATGGGAGGAGGGGAGGAAGTGTAAATTTTTGAATGGAAAAAAGAAAACAAAATTCCTGCTTCATGGAAACGTCTGATGGATACTATGGGCCTATAGGTTGAACATGGATGCCCCAACGGTACAGAAGAACTTTGGGTGACTGTACAGGCAGCAAGATGTATCTGTCATTTCTAGTGTTTTGGAAGCTTCTTATTTCTTGTTTACTTAGGTAATATTATATCCTTCTGGAGTCTTTGATAGAGTTGAAGAATAGATAGATAGTTATAGTTTTCCTTTGTTATGATAAAAGATAAAATAGATATAAATATTATATTTTTATTTCTTGCTTGATAACTGTTTTATTATATGTTATTTTACTATTTAAAGCCTTCTTTTTTGTTTAAACAGAAAAGGGGAAATGGTATAAGAGGTCCTTCTGTATTTGTGTTGCTTTCATTGCTTGAAAAAAGAAACTGTCTTGGCCTTTTGATAGGGCATCACTTAGATAGGCAGAGTAGACAGAACAGAATTCTGGGAAGAAGGGCAGTGTGCCAGATGCCATGAATCTCTGGCCTGAGATGGACATAGGTTAGAATCTTGCCGGTAAGCCACAGTCACATGGTGATACACAGATTTAGTGGAAATAAGTTAATCAAGATGTGAGAGTTAGCCAATAAGAGGCTAGAGCTAATGGGCCAGGCAGTAATTTAATTAATGCAATTTCTGTGTGGTTATTTCAGGGTTAAAGCTAGCCAGGCAGCAGGATGCAGTCTGCTCCTCCTTCTACAGGAAATAAACCTGGAGTTGGGTAGCTGACTCTGTGGGTGAAGAGCTTGCCAGGCAAGCATGAGAACTAAATTTGACCGCAGCACACACATAAAACATTTCATGTGGTGAGACCCATCCTTACTGCCATGGCTGTGAAGGCAGAGGCAGGAAAATCACCACTATCACCAGTCAGTCAGTCTGGTCTTATAGGTGAGTTCCAGGTATAGTGAGAGATCTTCTCTCTAAAAGTGAGGTGGAGAGTCATTGATGAAGACTCCTGACATCAAACTTAGGCCTCCACAGGCATGCACACATATCCACTCACACTTACACACACAAACACACTTGCATGTGCTTTTCCAAAATCACGTTAATGTGAGTACCATTGCTCATATGGATGGGAGTAAGTTACCACATACTTTCTGATTCTAATTCTAACTGCATGTTTGTCTTGCTTCATTCTAAATGTAATTTGTGGCACCACTAAAGAATCATTGGAATACATTGACTATGTATATATAGTCAAGAGCATTGTTCAGAGCCTTCTAGAGTATAATACAAAAAGATAAATGAAAAGTCTGAACTAATCTTTAAATATGGTCTACATTTAATTACCGTTAAAATCAAAATTAGGGTTGACATATATGCCAGGTCATGTTTTCATGTTTGTGTTTAAACTCTACCATGTTTATATGAAAAATGCAAATATGATCCAAAAAGCAGCAAAGTAGAGACTTAAAAATGTCCAAAACACTCTTGAAAAATCATGAAGAAGTAGGACTTAATCTGTGGTTATCAAGAATTAAGCCAGTGTCTTTGTTTATTCTCCTGTTCCTCTTATGAAATTCCCTGCCAAAAGCAACTAAAGAGAGAAGTTTATTGTGACATAATTCCAGGCACAGCATATCAGCCAGGAAGTCAAGGCAGTGGGACCTTGAAGGACTGATCATGTTCCCAGGTAAGAAGCAGAGAACAGTGAGTACAAGGTACTGCTCAGCTCCATCCCTCCACTACCCTAACTCTCGATCCCAGCAAGGGTTAGTGCCAGGCACACACAACTGCATCTTTCTACTTTAATTGTTGGAATCAAAAGTCTCCCTCATAGGCATGTCCACAGAACCATCTCCCAGGTGATACCAAAATCAAGCATCCCTCGTTGAAGTTTTCTGAAATATTTGGCAGTAAATGGATGATGTCTCTTTATGACAGAACACTAAATGGGAGATATTGATCTAAGGGAAGTGTGGGTAAATGCTCAGGGACTTTTGGTTGAAGTGTCAGATAACAGCACCTATCAACATTAGTACAGATACAGTAGTGCTCTATAACCATGTAATCAATTATCGGAAAGCCTCTGTAAAGGGATCGATAATAAACCCTTTAGGCTTACTGTCACAAGTCAACTTGTGTTTGACTTAGGTCAAGTCTCTTTCACAAGTCAACTCTGTAAGTTTAAAGCAGCTATGAGCAATTTGTAAATCTTAGGGAACAGAGGACCATAAGAGACAGTTAATATTTTGCCAACATAGAACCGATGTGAATCTCTGACATGAGCCAAGATGGTGAACAATGGCAACAAAAGAACTATGAGAAAGCAGAAAATTGCTGATACCCAACATTCAGGAACCTGCAACATAAGCAGTGATGGATTGTGCTGTATGTGTTCCTGACAGACTGCCATTTCTGTGTGAGTTCCTGATAAGCATGCCTGTGGGGTCAGAAGCCTTTAGCCTTAATCTTTGGTTTCACAAGTCTGTGTTTGCCTCTATCCATACAACTGTGCACCTACCTCTGTGTGACTGTACAGCCACCAGCACATGTATCTTTATGATCCATATGTGGCCCAGGTGTGTCAGCTAGTGCCTGGGTCCTGACAACATTTACCTGCCAGAAGTCTGTGTGATAGCCTAAACCTGTAGCCAATAGAATAGTTTTTCCTAAGTAACTCCTCACTTTATCTTTTGTGCCTAGGTAGTCCAAGATCTTCCTCCCTTCCTCATGGAAGTTATTAACCATAGCTGTTTTACACTGAAACTTTTCTTCTTCTTCTGTAGACAGGATTTCCTCATGTACCCTAGGTTTGCTTCAACTCAAATGTAGCCACAGATGGCCTCCATGTTGGGATCCTCCCACCTCACCTGCTTGAGAGCTAAGATTGCAGACCATTGCAACTGGCTATTTCAGTAAAATTTTATTTACAAAAACAGGTAGTGAACTAGACAATTCTTCATTCTTAGTTTACCAGCTCCTAGCACAATGTAATATTTATTTAAAGTAAATGAATCAAACTTGAAAATTGCTACAGTTAAAATGAGAAGGGGCATGAAAAAAGACATTGACCATGTTTATTTTGCTTGGTTGGTTGTATGTATTGGGGCTTGAACGCTAGGCCTTATGAATAGTAGGAGGGATTATTTAGATTAAGTAGGAAGAAAAGGCTTTCTTTAAATTAAATAAGAGGTAACTTCTTTAAATGTAAGAAGATAAGCACTCAAATAGAGTTATAAAAGAGTTCTAAAGACTGGGGATATAGCCCAGTTGGCAGAGCTCATGGCTAGCATGAACAAAATCCTAAGTTTAATAACCAGCACAGTGTAAATGAATATGGTGGCTCATGCGTATTATCCAAGAGCTCCAGAGGTAGAGGCAGGAGGATTAGGAGTTCAAAGTTATCATCTAGTACAAAATAAGTTCTGGGAAATTCTGTGCTACATGAGACCATGCCCAAGAAAAATCATTGCATCTAAAATTCTCAGAACTACCATATGTAAATAAATTTTTTGAATACAGGTCACAATACTATCCAAAAGCCTATGAAGAAAAGAAATATTTGAAAGAACTGAAAAAGTATGCAATATATATTTTGACGTGTTTAATAAGAATTATAGATGATAAAGAAATTTTTTTAAAAAATCAATATTCACCAAAAAGTTTTGATCAAGTTTTCCTATAATTTACAGGCAAAATGAGTTTCAAATTGCAGAAAGATTGAATATTAAGGAGGATAAATTACAAAGTAGAACAAAACACTGCATATACATTTCACCAGATTGCCCAATATTGATATTTTGAAACTACGTTATGCTTCAATTCTAAACCTGACACCTGTTCTCTCATGTTTCCTGAATTACTGACAGTACATGGAGGACATAATATCTTTTTACTACAGAATTTTTCAATATTTACTTCCTAAAACAAGAATTATTCTGTATGTTTTAGTTATTATCAAAATCAGTAAAATAGTGTCTATCCATACTGAAATTAATTTAGTCCATTCAGCTATTAATTCACTCTATTAAAATTATATCAGATGTCAAAGTAGGAGTAATAACAAATTGGTTCTCTTTCCTCTTCTTTGTACTACTTTCTCTTCTTGTTTTCTTTCTTTCCTCGCCACACAGAGGGACCATTTAGCTGTTCCTAAATTATGCTCTGCTTACCACAAGTGGATTGCAAGATCAACCAGCTGATATTTTTGAGTCATGATCTAATATAATCCAGGCTGTTATCAAACCCCTGATGTCCCTGCCTGCAACTCCAAGGTGTTAGAATTCCAGGTATGTGCTACCAAACCCAATTTCCTTCCAACTCTGTTTTTAATAGCTATTCCTGTCTTAGTGCGAGAAAGTTTACCTTTCCTAATGATTTGCTATGCCAATGCTTTAAAGTATTGCAATTTTATCCACACATAAATCTGTATCTGGAATCAATAGCATGATTTGGATTTTCTATATCTTCACCAATTCTTTGATGTAATTTTTGATGGCCTTTGTTATTTAATTATGCTCATCTTACCTTTTTCTACTGCTTCAGAACTGCTTGGTCTCCACATGAAACTTCATCAATGCTGTCTGTGATCAAATGTGAACGATACCTTTTACTGTCTCTTTCAGATGAACAACTTCAGATTCAACATCACCTTCAAGCTTTCTCTAAATATGATCTCTTAGGATTGCCAAGGTCCACCAATATGGAAATTCAGGGCTGGACTCATAATTATTTGATTTAACAAACTCAAGTAGAGTTTGGAACTGAATAAATGGCTCATTGTTTAACTGTGCTTGTTGCATGCCTTAGGATTTCTATTGCTCTGAAGAGGCATCATGACTGGTGTGGGAAGTTCTTCTGTGTGTGGTGCTTTTATTAGTTAATGAATATAGAAGCTGCTTTCAGCCAATGGCTTAGCATAATATAGTCAGGCTGAGTCAGAGAGTAGGCTGAGTCAGAGAGATGCCATGGAGCCACCAGAGGAGAAGAACACCAGCCACCAGATGGAACCTTGCTGGTAGACCACAACCCTTGTGGTAAAATATAAAATAATAAAAATGGGTTAACCAAAGATAAAAGAGCTAGCTAGCAATATGCTTAAGTGATTGGGCAAGCAGTGATTTAAATTATATAGTTTTTGTGTGGTTATTTTGGGCCTGAGCAGCAGGGAACAAACATGTGGCCTCCTACAACACCATAAACAAGACAATTCTCAGAAAGTAAAAGCATTTAATTAGGTGGCTTACTGTTTCATAGGTTTAGTCCATTATCATCATGGTGTGACATGGTAGCGTGCAGGCAGAAATGGTGTTGGAGAAGGAGCTAAGAGCCCTTCATCTTGACTCACAGGCAGGATGAAGTAGCCTGTCTCACTGGACAGGGCCTGAGCATATATGAAATTCCAAAGCCTGCCTCCACCAGTGATACACTTCCTCTAGCAAGACCACACCTACCCCAACAAGGCCACACCTCCTAATAGTGCAACTCCTTTGGGAGACATTTTCTTTCAAACCACCACAATACCATTCCAGAGGATGCAAGTTATGTTCTCAGCACCCAAGTTAGCTGGCTGACAAACACTTGTAACTCCAGCTCCATTGGATCCAATGGCCTCCTGGTCTCCGTGAGCACCTGCACTCCTGTCCACATGCATACATACATACATACATACATTCATACACATGCTAAAGAAATAAACATTTAACTGGGCGGTTGTGGCAAACACCTTTAATCCTAGCACTCAGGAGGCAGAGACAGGAGAATTTCCGTGTGTTCGAGGTCAGTCTGGTCTATAAGGGCTAGTTCCAGGACAGTCAGGGTTGTTACACAGAGAAACCCTATCTTGAAAAAATCAAATAAATAATTAATTAAGAAATGAACATTTTAAAAGAATACTCAAATTTGATAGTACCACATCTAACCCAGTCAGGCTTGGTTTTCTGCTAAGTATTGTATCACTCCCCTGATGCTATAAGACAATTCACTAACAGGAATAGTTGAGCCAAGAGGGAGAGCTGACATCAGGTTTTAGTTTGGTTGTATTACAGCCACTCATCATGCCAGAAGGGGAACTGGACTTCCTAGTTGTGCATTGTATTACACACTGTGAAATTTCTGTTCTTTATACCTCATTAACTAAGTTTTCTCAGTAGAGATATAAGCCTGAAATACATTGTCCTTAAGATATCATAATTGTGAAGAACTTTGCATCTATGGTACTTGATTATTGTAGGCGTTTTATAAAAAGCACCATTCATCCGAGTTCATCACCACTGTATTCATAATTGCTTAGGAAGTAGAAACAACCTAAATGTCCTTCAACTGATTATGTAAATGTGGTCCATATGCACAGTGGAATTCTATCCACCTGTAAAGAAATATTAAATAATAAAATGCAGGTAAATGGATGGAATTAGAGCATGTTATACTGAATGAAGAACTCAGACACAGAAAGACAGATGCCAAGTGTTCTCCCTTATTCGTGGACCCTAGCTCTGAACCTTTGGATACCAGGTTTTAAATTACCTGGAGTAACTTGAAAGAAAAATAGGAAATTAAGACAGATTATGGAGAGAGGGGAGGAGTGGCTCTAGAGATGTGAATAGTAGAACACAGATGCTATAGAGGAATGTGAAGATGGGAGATCAGATAGAAAAGAGAAGAGAGAACCAATACAGACAGTGAAGGGAGGAGGAAGGACAAATAATACAACCGATGTTTGAAAACGCCATAAAGGAAACATCATTTTATCTTCATTCCACAATGTATGTTCATATTGTTCCTTAGAGGAAGTAAAAGAGATTCCTCAAATGATAGAGGTTACTGCTATTGCCCTTGCTTGCCTCCCAAAAATTAAACATGAGACCCTATTGCTGAAGATACCACATTTTAGAAGCCAGGACTTGGAGGAATAGGTTGGAACTGAACTGGAAGCCTTCCCCGTGAGGAATTTTAGAATGTGATTAATCGTAAATATTAATTAAGATAATAAATAACTGTAGAACCTATGAACCACAACAATTATCAGCAAGTCAAGACACTCTTAAGGGTAAAATAGTGAAATGTATCTTGAGGCTAGCCAATAGTCCTCTAATTGGATTTAAGGCCTGCTCAATACTAGGGTATTGTACCTGGTATTGTAATCCTTGCCAGCCAGTGGCTGTTGAGATCATGGGATCTAGAGAAGAGCCTACTACTGCCACTTTCCTAGACCAGTATGATTTCCTACTGATTCTAAATGCTTATTCTTATGCCAAGACAGATGTGCAGGTCTCATTTTTAGTGAAGGAAGCTTCTGTTGGCAATGGATGGAGATTGTATATAGCTTTTTAATTGTTATGATAGAATATGATGACCAAACCAACTTATAGAAGAAAGGGTTTATTTGGGCTTGTGATTCCAGAAGGATGAGAGTTCATTACCATTATGGACAAGAAATGTGACAAGAAGACAAGCATGGTGACTGTAGCACTAAGCTGAGAGACCACATCTTAAATGACACACAGGAAGAAAAAGAGAACCCTCAAACTGGGGAGTCTTTAAACTTGGAAAACCCACTCCCGGTAACTCGTCCATCATCCATCAAGTCCACACTCCCTTAGCCTCCCCATACTGTTTGATTAACTTAAACCAAGTCTACAGAAGCCAGAGGTGATGAGGGACAGTCTCATTTAAATAGCCACAGAGACTGGTAGAGAAATCCACAGCGGATCTTCCTATACAGAACAACTGACCATGGTGTGTCAAATTGCAAATGGCATATCTACAGCAGGACACCTACATCTAAAACTCGGGGAATATCCAGAAGAGGGGGCAGGAAGACTGCAAGAACCAGAGGACCAGGAATCTGCTGAGAGATAGTGGCTTCTAGGAATTAAAGGTACAGCCACGAACATTTAACAATATCTCTACTTACAAGATGAGCACAGTGATAATACCAGTTGATATGCCAGTGTGGACAAGGAAAATCTTACAAAGCTTCTCTTCTAAAAGAAGAGGTATAGACAATTAATGGTCACTGAAAGAAGTAAAAGTCTTCTCCAGGAAAGAACTATCTACTAGGTGATGAAGTACCAAATGCTCATCCCTTAATACATACATATATAAGTAGCACCAGATGTATCCTGTATATGTGTGTGTAATTTATATATAATATATCATATACTATCTTGTATAATTCATATAAATATAAATTAAAAAAGAGCAATTGGTGAAGTCATGGGAGGAGTTGCAGAAGGAACAAAGAGGACTGAAATAATATAAATATAGTATTCATGTGTGAAATTTTCAAAAAACTAAGATAAATTAATAAATAAAGTGTCACCTTTATGATGACAAACCATTTGAAGGAAACAAAATGAAACAACATAAAAACATTGCCTCAAGGCCAACAAAATGGCACAAGTTGGAAAATGCACCTTCTGAAAAGCCCAGTGACTGAGTTTGATCCCTGGGGGTAACATGGTGGGAGGAGAGAGCCACCTCCTGAATGGTGTCCTCTGATGACCACTTGCACACCAGGGTCTGTATGTACCCACACATGCACAAATTAAGATGCTTTAAACTAATGCTTCATTTTTCTATTGTTTCTTCAGCTTGGTCATTTGTCTTTGTTTCCAAAACAAATACTTCTTGTTGCTAACATTACCGTATGGTTTTACAACTCAAATTAACTATTTACTTTGCATATATTTATATATACATATATGCATATGTATATATTAATTCATTTTTGAAAGAATTTTGAAGGGGCACAGTGCTAGAGATCAAAACCAAGGATACTGTGCTCAGTAGACAGTACTCTACTATTGAACTACAGCTCTTACCCAAAGAAAATTTGTTACCCTCATTACTAACTTCATTTATTAAAAGTACTTGCCTCCAAGGTCTTTGAACTTTAAATATATCCAATTGTGTCATTGATAAACAAAAGTTTGGGTTTTATCCTTTTTGTTCTCTATACATTCAGTTGCTTTATTTAGTCCAGCTTAAGCAAATAGGCAGTGAAGAATAAATATTCATGTGTTTCATGAAAAAGAATTTCTAATTTTAATTTATTGTTATGAATGTTTGTGAATACAGATGCACATGTGTCACAGCATACATGTGGATTCTCAGAGGACAACTTTAGCTGTCAGTTCTTGAGGAATATTGGGTTGCACTGTGAAATCTGAGACGGTGTTTAAAAAAATCAACCTTGGATGGGGCAAAGTCAGCAACTAGTTGATAGGAATTATCCATAGAGAGTACGAAAAAGCCAGGAAGACAGAGAAACACATATGAAAGAGTAACAAGAGACTTGTTTTGCAGTCTTTTTGGGTTTGGGATGCCTGGAAAGATGCTCTCTTGCTGAGTATCTAGCAAAACAGGAAGGTCAGCTGATTGCTTCTTGACTGCTGTGAGCTAGCAAGATTTTGCCACAACACTGATGCCTGAGTCTTTATTGGTAAAGAGAACAATAGAGACTTACTTATAAACTACATCCCTCATTGGTTTCTGCTTTGGGTTCCTTCCCTGATGGACAATTGCTTAGAAATGTCAGCTGAAATACCGTCTTTCCTTAGTAAATTGCTTTTGGTGAAAATGTTTTCTCACAGCAGCAGAAAAGCAAAAGGAAACTGTGTGCATACACACACGCATGCAGCTCATTACAAAGGACAGAAGAGGGTATCAGAATCTCTGGAGATGGACTTAGAAGGTGGTTACGAGCAAACTGACCTGAGTACTGGGAGCTCTACTCAGGTCCTCTGAAAGCGCAACAAATATTCTTAATTTCTGAGTCTTCTCTCCAGCCCCTTATCATGAATTGTTATTCACAAAGATAGTAAGATCTGCTTCATTAACTGTTGGAAGCATAAAACAAATGTCCTTGTACCCACAGAGCTCCAGAAAAACCAGGAATGTTAAGCACACAGGATTGTCTTTCCAATGGGAAAGATGAAGAACCTGTTCTTCCATTCAGAAAGCTGAGAATTGGAAGTGATTAACAGACTGTTGATTGGTGTTATCTGTTGGACCAGACCATGTAAAACTCCTACAACTAGACCTTTTAGGTCAGAGGCTCCCTCCAAGCTCCCACGACCAGGACCAGTGGTGGTTAAGAGCCCAAATGACCTCTATATTGTTTGAATGAGTGAAACCGGGCCACATCCTTAGGTCTTAAAGCTAGGACAGGCAGCATATCTCTAGAACCTATCTCCTTGGAAGAAATGACATGCACCCTGTGTCACAACGCCATCATGTTGGGCTGCATAATTCAGGAGGCCACCTTTTGGGGGTGGCTTCTGCTGTGATCCTAGTCGCAGAAAGTTTGCACATTTTAGGGTAGGGGCATGAGGATTAGAATGTCAGGTAGGAGAAACAGAGATAAGAAAGAATTACGGAGAAACAGGACAGTATTGGGAGGGCAACTCTGCATCTCCTGCGTACTGAGTTCTTGCTTCTGAGTTTTGAGTTCTGAGTTTTGGGTTCGCCTGTGTTTAATGTTCCATAAACTTTTATACCCCAATACAAAAAAGGGGGAAGGCAAAAGACTGCTTTAACATGATACAAAAGACAACTAGAACAGTTAGTTTCTTCAGTACTTTGAGGCATCATGTCATCAATTCATGCGAAAAGCATTTTGTTGTTTAGGCAGTGAACCCACTCTAAACCAAGTATCCTAAAGGCAGCCACTTTGTAGGTCAAACCTCCTATTTCAAAAGAAGCGGAAGTATGCTAGAATTCTCTGACCTCTGATCAAGATAGAGAGGATACACCTCTATGGGCCATTTTAACGTCCAACAACAAGCAACCATGCCCTAGGTCAGGGTGTAGCCACAGTTGTTGTTAACAACTTTGAGTAACCCCAAATTTTCTGACTTTCAGACAAGGTAGACTCGACTCCCATTCTTGGGCCTCCACACCCGGAACTGATTTTCAGTGTAGTTCCACTTCCTTGTGCAGTAGGAATTGTATTACAGCAGGATTTTTTTTTTAACTATACTGGGCTCAAATACATTGGGAATAAACCACAAGTTATTAGCCTTCGTGAAGTCTAATCCAGGTTGACAAAGTCATCTGTCCTAGGTTTTCATTCTTATTTCTTTGCCTGGTTTGCTTCTCTATATGACATTTTTAGGGACCCCTCAATTAATTTCTCTAAGTTTATGAATAAAATTGTCTCTTTTGTTTCTTATGTTCCCCTGTCTATTTCTCCTGCCAGACCTACTATCTACGTAAAACATCTTAGAGAATGCATCTCATGTTCTTATGTAATTAATATCTGAAAGAATTTGCTGTGACTGAAATCATGTATTCCTAAAGGTTTGGTACGGCTCAACTGGCCACTTAAGAAAGGTTATCATCTAATTTGTGTTGCTTAACTTGTCATTTGTTTTCTTTACTAATGATTCTGAAACTCTTTTACTGATCGACTCATACAGTGATATGGTTTCATGTCGGTAGATGTTTCCTATTCAAACATTTCATATTCTGCCTTTCACAGTTCTAGGGCTGATGTTTGTGGAATGGTTATACTTACAGTTTACTGAGTAAATTCATATTATTCCTGGTGAGATTTGATTGGCTGTGATCTCTATACAGTGAATTTTGATGTACATAACACTGGATACTATCACCAAGAAAAGGAACTTAATTTGTTTATTCCAGGTACTGTACTTGATCTATATTTGGTGATAATTTAGTGGATCCTGGCTAACTTGCTCAGTAGAAGTTTGGGCTTCTACATTGAGAGACTCTCTTCTGTTATGATTCTCGTAACAATATCCTTATGCTTCAATTAAACCACAGCTTTAGCGCTAAGTCTCAGCATATTACATCTTAGTTCCATTTCAGTTAAATATTTTTAAAGGACTAATTGGAAACATTCCTTGTAATGCCCTTTAAACGTGTGCTTTATGAATAATCTGTTAGACTTGCCAAATGAAGTCTTCAAGGTATGTAGATAGGCAACCAATGAAAATAAATTCCTTTCTATTTTCTAAATACATTTTTTCTGAATATAGATTTTTATCTCCTAAGGGCGTATGCTAATCAGATAGCATGGGCAGAAGTAACAAGAATGCATGTTGAAGGCTAAAGTACTCCTAACTATAGAACATGTGCGTATATGAAATTTATCATTGATCTTACCAGTTTTTTTTTATTTTTTTAAAATGGTGCAGGGCTTTAGCCCTGGCTGGCCTCAAACTTAACATGCATCTACCTCTCACATGCTGACATTACCGGCATAAACCACTGAGAACAGTTCATGAGTACTTGGACTCAAACTCAGAGTGTTATACCCTACCAACTGAGGGTACATCCTCGGCCCTGGTAGTTCCCCCAAGATTTCCGTTCGTAGACTCCTCTAGAGGACATGACATTAATACATCAATGGCCTAATCACCACTCTCACTTAAAAGTCTAGCAAGCAAACCAAATTTAGTATGTCAGAAGACACCATTAACTTCTCTGCTTCTAGTATACTGCCTACCCTTGACATCTCGATCTCTGCAAAATCACTGTGAAGTCTAGTTTTTATTGTCAACTTGACATGACCTACAATCATATAGGAAGGAATCCCAATAAGGAATTAACTAAATCAGGTTGGTCAATGGGCATACCTATGAGAGACTTCCTTAACTGGGTTAGATAAGGTGGGAAGACCCAACCAGAGTGTAGGCTACTCCATCTCATAATCTGTGCCCTGGATTTTGCATGCGAGTAGAGAATAACAGCTAAGACCAAGCAGGATGCACTTATTTATCTCTGCTTTTGACTCAGGATGTGATATCACTAGCTGCCCCATGCTCCTTCCACAGTGATCTTGTTACTTGGAATCATAAGCCAAAATAAAACCTTTCTCTGATAAGGAGTTTATTTTATTATTTTATTTTATTTTATTTGGCTAATGTATTTTATTATAGTAACAAAAATGAAACTCTCACACACACATATACACATACATCATTCATAAAATTACACAGGAGAAACATTCAGCTTCATCTGTGATGCTTCTCTTGTCTTTATTTCTCCTTCTTTTCCATAGACTCCATCATTTGCCTTTCAGACAAATCCCTTTAACTCCATTTCCAGTGATTCCTCATTTCT
Organism: Microtus ochrogaster; assembly: GCF_000317375.1. Taxonomy (NCBI): domain Eukaryota; kingdom Metazoa; phylum Chordata; class Mammalia; order Rodentia; family Cricetidae; genus Microtus; species Microtus ochrogaster. Next base: position 13,545,512 of record NC_022013.1, on the reverse strand, counting down.
GAGTTTAAAAGAACAATTGTAACTACCTATTGAAATTAATTCTGCTCTTGATATCAGGCCAAGTTCTTCAAACACAGGATGGGAGAAATGGCCAATAAGTATACAGCAATGATAAGCAGTATCAAAATGGTAAAACCGAGATGAGCACACTGAGGGCAAGTCTTGGAGAAAATAAAGAGTCGACCTCATCCTTTTGACTCTGCATGATCTTGAAAAGATGCTGACATTAGTGAAGGTCATGAATGTCAAATGACAAAGAAGACAATGGGTACAAAGGCAGTATACTAGAAGCAGAGAAGTTAATGGTGTCTTCTGACATACTAAATTTGGTTTGCTTGCTAGACTTTTAAGTGAGAGTGGTGATTAGGCCATTGATGTATTAATGTCACATGGGTAACTTAAGGAATGTAGTAGAGGCTCTGCATGCCAAAGACTGGCTTTTTACATACATGGGAACCCAGGTCCTCAGGCTTGTGTGTTATCCTCATTAGCTCTAACTGTCAACTTGGCACAGTCTGTGATTATATAAGAAGGGAGTTCTCAGATCATATTGGCTGGTGAGAATCTTTGTGGGGGATTGTCTTGATTGTTATCTGATGTAGGAGGACCTAGCCCACTGTGAGAGCTACCACCCCTCAAAACATGGACCTGGTTGTATAAGAAAGCAAGCTCAGCATCAGCCAGTGAGCCAGCTTATAAGCAGCATCCTCTGGAGGAGTTCCAACTGCAATTCCTTGACTGAGAACAAGTTTCCTGGCTTGAGGTAATTCTGCATGGAATAGCAGGCAAGCCTGCATTTGGATTTCTACTTGAGTTGCTACACTGACTTCTTTCAATAATGGACAGTGACCTGCAGGCTGAAATAAACCCCTTTCCTCCTCTATGGAGATTTTGGTCAGAGTGCTCTATCCCAGCAACAGAAAGGAAACCAGAACACCTGGCAGCACATTCCCAACCAAGCTGCCTCCCCAGCTCCGACTGGTTTAAATCTTAGTTGTGCCACTGGCTATCTGCACTTTCCCAAAAAGCCTGTAAAATGTGTTTTAGCCTCAGGTACATCACTTATAAAATAAAAATGGCAACGTGGTTTTGACATCACTGTCCCCATTGCTGCATGGTGAATAAATGAGAAGGCACAGAAAGCTCCTTCCTGGTCTGCCCTTGTAAATACCACATAGACGTGAATGTCCTACATCCTCTTTCTCCAAGTGTAGTTTGCATTGCACATGTGTACCTACGCTGTAATGGGTAATGTTGATTGTCAGCTTGACATATCTAGAACCACCTTGTAGAAAAGCCTCCAACCAGACCTCTGAAGGGACAATCTAGATTGTTAGTGAGGTTGGAGGATCCACTTGAGCTGTGAACAGCACCTACCAATTGTAACCAGCCTAAGATAAATGAATGTGTTTTAATGGGACAGTTTAACTATAAGACTGTCAAACAATGAACTCCAAGAGACTACAGTTCTACATACCTCCAAATCCTGGGAATCTCAGGCTAGAAGCAGAAAGGTTAGGACCTGATAGAATAGAAATTCCACTTTCTATAGCAGCCTTACAGAGACAGCAGTGCAACTGTGGTAGATAATGTTAGGAATATTTCTTAGAAGAAACTCTCCGCCAATGCAAATAATTCCAATGAGACCAAATTAGACCAAATAAAAGGTGTCCATATTTAATGCAGTGCTCCCAGATGGCACCAGGAAAGCATGGCGGGGGGAAGAGAGAGAGAAGGGTAGACCACATGTTCATTCTCTGGGTAACAGCCTAAATAGCCTGTGGGAGTGGTCCTGACCTTCCCTGAAGAGGGGTCACCACTTGGCGGGCTTTCCTGGAGGTGGAGTCCAGACCAAGGCAACTTCCAGGAGAGGAGGCTTGAAATGGATGCTTGGAGCTGGGATTATGCTCCCAACCAAATATCCCAGACTCCTTGGATATAGGAGTGTCAGGGGGCTGGGGTCTCACTTCCAACCAAACAGGCAGGACAGCACACTGACTGGTATTGCTTTATTATCATTTCAGATCCCTGAATGTTGACAAGAGGAGGTCACAGGATGTCCCCCTTTCCAGGATTTCCACATTGAGGAAATCTCCCTTTTCCTTCTTTTTCTATGAATTTGGCTATTCTGACTGGCTTATTGAGAATAGGTGGCTGAACCTGTTTTATTTGGTCACATACCGTGATCGTGATCCCAAATTTGGTAGTACAATGGCTGGGGACCTGAAATGAATAACAATAGGAGAAAGTAAGCTGCCCACAGGCTTTCACCAGTCTCTCTGCCTTCTGACTAGGAATGTACTGCAACTGTCGCCATGCCTTCCCACCATGATGGACAGCACTCTCAACCATGCGATAGAATAAACCTTGCCTTTCTTAATCTCTTTCCTGCCAGGAATTTTGTTACAGCAACAAGAAAGCAACTAACGGACAGAAATCTCAAGGTCCAAATCAGGAGCAGAAGGAGAGGGAGCACGAGCAAGGAACTCAGGAC
>NC_022013.1:13505282-13542918 GCF_000317375.1 Microtus ochrogaster | reverse complement strand
TTGTTGTTTTTGTTTTTGTTTTTCGAGACAGGGTTTCTCTGTAGGTTTGGTCTAGAAGTAGCTCTTAATGATTTAAAATTTAAAAGTCAGTATTAAGCAGAACATGGTGATGTATGCCAGTAATCCTAGTACTCAAAGAGGTGGGGACAGGGAGACTGCCAAAAGGTTCAGGCCAGCCTGAATTACAGAGGAGACCTTGTCTAAAAATAAACAGGCAAAATAAAATAAATACAAATAAAGCTAATACTAGATAATTTTTCTAAGATGTAGATTTTACAATTGTCACGTAGGCTTAGTTCTTTAACACAACTTAAACATTTTCACTAAACAGTAAAGAAAATAAGATTCACAAAGACATATTAAAGTCTAAGAAAACTATAACATGCATATAATTTCATCTTTCTAGGTTCATGAGGGGTCTAAGTCTACTTTACGATGATAAAATATGCTAGTTGGCCAAACTAGGAAAAACTAAAAAGAAAAAAATGCAATTTATATTTAAAGGATATTTGAATGTATTAAGCACTTTAAAACTAAGAATATTAGAGCAAACAACTGGAGAAGAGAACCTAAGGGAGAAAACACAACAACACCAGTTTAGACTAAAAATTCTATAATGAACTTTGTGATTCTATTTAAAACAAGAATAAGCTTAATTTCATTTTTACTTTTCTAATCCCCTTCTTCACCTGAATTCTCTTTAACACAGCTTAATCTATAATCAATGGCCTTGTTATAAGAGGACTCTACTTGCAGCCCTATTCATGGTTCTCAAACTGACATAAATCCAACTTTCTTTTATATGATACTACTCCTTTAAAAAAAACAAAAACACATAATTTATTGATTCTTTGGGAATTTCACATCATGCATCCCAATCTCTCACATTTCCCAATTCTTCCATATCTACCCTTCACTTTTAAAGTGAACATAGCAGACAATGAGGACTACTGAGAACTCAAGAACAATGGCAATGGGTTTTTGATCCTACTGCACATACAGGCTTTGTAGGAGCCTAGGCAGTTTGGATGCTCACCTTACTAGACCTGGATGGAGGTGGGTGGTCTTTGGACTTCCCACAGGGCAGGGAACCCTAATTGCTCTTTAAGCTGATGAGGGAGAGGGACTTGATTGGGGGAGGGGGAGGGAAATGGGAGGCGGTGGCAGGGAGGAGGCAGAAATCCTTAATAAATAAATAAATTTAAAAAAAAGAAAAGAAAGCAACTAAGATGGTATGTACACACCTCAGTCTTTCCAAGTACCCACTGTCTAGTGTAGTGTACTGGCTTTAAAGAACAGAAAGGGGCAGTGTCACCAAAAGAACTTGTTTCTGTTGTTGAGAAATGTTGACAATTAGCTTTATATTTAGAACATAATGCTGCCTAAGCTTGATTTGTAGGTATCTTCCAGGTTTAACATGTAATTGTTGGTCTTAAAAGGTCCCGGGCATTTTTCTAGTAACAAAGAGAGAGAAATGCCTTAGAGTCTCCAAAAAATATCCTGCTCAATTTAATATGCAGTAAATTCCATCCTCTTTTTTAACTTTCTAAGATTTATTACCCATATGAAATTAACTTGAGAAGTAGCAGAGTGTTTCAGACTGGCTTTTCTTGAGGACTCTGACCTTGACAGTCAACTTTTTGTGATTAAATGTCTGATCTGAATAATGAGGCCTTCAGAAGGGTGGGGCACCAATAACACACAACTTTCAACTTCCCTTGCAGGGCATTCTGAATATCAGGGTGACATCTTCAGGGCTGCACAAGTCATTGTTACTAAACAGGTGCTAGGAAGGTATGGCTTCCAACCTGTCACTTGGTCAGAGGGCAGTCAGAGGAGTCACGTGGTATGCTAGCACCAAACTGTCATACTATTTCTGCCTCTCCTCCCCTGTGAGGGCCTTTGCTTGAGGTGAACGGCGAGTTCACTTGGCAATTATCCGTCAGAGCAGCTCTGTATACCTCAAGAGCCTTAAACAACCAAACATTCATCCTAGTCTATTTGCCTTGTAAAGCCTAACAAGACATTGGCAGCTTATTTCAATATGGGAGTGGGAAAAATAGAAAAGGATCACATGGGTAGGGCTGAGGCCCGGGTGCCATATCTAATGAATGAGTCCATTTCTGTTAGTGGTTAGTTTTTAAGAGACCTCCACTCATAGCAAATCAAAATTCACGGTTATGATCCAGAAAGAGATTTCAGAACTTCCCAACATGGTGAGGAAGAGTTGGAATTCGAAATTTTCTTAAAGATGCCCAGAAGGTCACTCTTGAGGAGAGCACACTGCTTGTTTCCTCAGGGTGCCTGGTAGAGAACCTCTCTGGATTTCTGGGGGCCCTACCTCTCCTCTGCTTTTTCAGTCTTCAGTAACTGAGATTACAGGTTGACTGAAGGAGTGGATGAGATTGTAATGAAATAAGATAAATACCTTGAGTCCATAGGGTTGTGTGAGGAGTTCGTCAGGACTTTTGTTGTAAATGGAGCTCCTGGGTCTTTCTTGAGAGTTATTTAGTTTTGATTTGTGAATCTGTACAGGAGGGTGAAGCCAGAGTTAGAGGCAGTTGTGCACTGCCCAAGGTGGGTGCTGGGAAGGGAACTCAGTTGAGCCATCTCTCCAGCCGTGCAAGTGCTTGTTATTTGTGCTGCAATTCTTGCTTCACTTCTGTTGAGAAACTTCAATCAGACTCTAGGCAGGGGACCTCCTCTCTTTTCTTGTGTTCCCAAACTCTTTTTTGTCTTTATCTTGTATTGCTACATTTGTGACTACCTGCCTGCTTTATCTAGAAAAAGTGATGGCAGAGTTGAAATCAGAGGAACTGTCCCTATAAAGCTATAATCAAATGGGGTCAGGGAGAGGGCTACTGTCTCCCTTAGAGTTGTTGGCTTTTGACCACGAGCAGTGTGTCTTTCACTAGGACTCAATTTCTCTTCACCTTGACCTTGCTCAGGCAATTTAGCAAGCCTCCTGTGACTGGTTTCATTAGTGGGAACCCTAAGAAACAATAATAATGAAGGCAATAGCTTTGGAACACCAGAGGTGGAGCTCCAATTTTCACTGTGACACCCTGCTTCCTTTGAGCAGGACAGCATCCTTTCCTTGACTGGAACACCTTCTCATGATTACCAGAGTTATTAAGAGACAGGACCTGGGTGCTGACATCTCTTCAAAAAGTTCTGCATATTTAAAAGGTGAATTAAATAAGTAATGATAAAAACCAGAGAAATGAATTTATTCACAATGAGCACACTAGAAAGAAACAAAAGCTAGACCAGTGGCCCTACCCTCAGCAGGTCACCTCCTGGATCTTAGCATGACATTTCCCTCTAAATAGAGGGCCCCGAAGGATGCATAGTTAAGTAGTCCTGGCCAAGGTATGGTTCCAGCCCATCACCATTTCTTCAGCTCCAATTTTTCCTGGTTTGCCAGACTCTCCTGGTCTCACTAAAATTAGCAACCTTTTCTTTCTCCCAGTATGAGATTTCTGGGAAATTTCCAGTTCCTCGGGTCTGTCCTGTCTCCATGGACTGATTAGCCAAAAGGAAGGGCACTAGTGTCCCTTCAAGAGTATCTTCTTTCCAGTCAGATGCTTCCATTTTGGTGACTCTCTGGTGTTTACTGGCCCATGTTTTGGAAGCTTTTAACTTTGTTTCTTTTATTTTGTTTTGTTTTCCTGCTTTGCTTATAATTCTTCAGCATTTTCTGAAATTGTGTGCGCTATTTTATGTCCCTTCTCTGTGTTTGCAGTTTAAACTGTTCCTTTGTGTTGTCTTTCTCTTATTCAGTGCCTTTAAGAAACAAGTTTAATGAAAACATTCTACACGTATGTATACACATGCACAAATGTTTCTATATGTGTATGTAGTTCTGGACTAAATGTTAAATTTATAAACACACAGACTGAGAGGATTGCCCATTTGGTAGAGTGCTTTTCTAGCGTGCACAACACCCTCGGTTTGATTTCCAGTATCCCATGCTAGTGTGTACCTGTAATCCCAGCATCAGCAGTTCAAGGCAGTGTCTCAAAAAAAAAAATAGAGAAAGAGAGGTGCTATAAAGCTAAAATGGAATGTCTTTTGGCATATAAAGTTAACAAACATAAAACTTTGAGCTTTGATTTCTCTGACATGCCAGAAGTTCAAATGATGTTTGTAGAGCAAGCAAATGAATGAGTAAATGAATGAACCTTTGTAAACTGCGCTTCTCAAAGTTTACAGCTTATATTAACCTTTTCATCAGTTGATCGAAGCTGACTCAAGACAAATTTTCACATGAGCTGTCTACTTGTATTTTAAATGCTCTATGTGTGTCTGCTTGTAGATCCCCCAAATATGCAAATACTTGGCTTTGCTAAATCTGTCTTGCAAGCTCATTCAGATGGCACACAATGCCTGAGGGAAAAACTAAGGTTGTCCTCCGTGACACCAAAATCTTCTAAAGAGTGTTCTTCCTGTCACTGTGGGGCAACGCAAATCTTGAGGCCAAATCCTAGATAAATCCCTTGTGTCTCTGAGGTGGGATGTTGCCAGTGTGGCAGCAATGGAGAAAAGGACAGGCCCTGTCCAATCTTTCACCGTGCCTTTTATGTGGCTGCCATTGCCCTGGTCACAATGGTGAGATGCGGACACACAGGGATGTTCAGCAACTTAGTTGATTTTGTTTTGTGAATATTATGTCTGCAAAGCATGCTAAGCAGAAGCTTAAGAGATACTGTAGGCTGCTCACGACCAGTGTGACAGTACCCATGGTAGGCTGTCATGTTGCCAAGCGCAGATGCTGAGTGAGTCTTGCCTACATCCTATCCTTAAGAAGACATCTATCAGCTGCCTTCCCCGTCAGTTGGCATCCGTTCATGGGGACATTATACTGCTTCTGAAGAGTCACAGTAGAACAAACTTGCAAGGATGAACTCTGGAGAAAAATTCACAGTTTACTGTAAAAATAAATGGGATGGAGCTAGAGCAATAGCTCAAAGGGTCATGTGCTTGTCATGCAAGACGAACATCTGAGTTCAAACACTTAGCATGAACATTTAAATCTGGGCATGGAAATCAGCAGCTGAACTGGACCCCTAAAAGTTGGGAAGAGCAGAACTAGAAAGATCCCTGCGACTCACTGGCTGTCCATCCAAGACCAATAACTGAGCTCCAAGTTCAGTGAGTTACTCTATTTCAAAATATGTGGAAAGATATAGACATATAGAGAAAGATAGTTTATGTCTTCTAATTTTATCACTGCATCCACAGTCACATGCACATGCATGCACTAAACAAAATGAGAAAAAAAAGCTGGTCTATATCAGTAATAGTAGGAGAAGTGTGCCTAAAGATGTTGCTTTTGACAGTCAGACCTGTTATGCCAGCATAATTACTGGGATCTAACCCATTGTTAGGCAAAATGGATCTGTCTTCTTTTTCTAACTGCCTATTACTTTAGGATTCAGAATCAGTTTAATTTTTTTCATGTAAATTTGAATACATTTAAGAGAAATCGCTACAACAATGGAAGAACTCATTCTGCAGAAATAATTTCCCAAAGTCAGTTATCCTGAAAAGGGAGTGATTTAAAACACACACACACACACACACACACACACACACACACATCTATACTTTGCCTATTTATTATACCCTATAATTATGTTGTAGATGATTGCTTGTGTATTTTCTCACTTCAAAATGGAAATTAACATCTGATGGCTGGGGATGATTTAATTTGTCCAAGGAAAAGAGCTCCCACCCGCTTCTGCTGCAGAAATTTGTCATGCTTTGGGGTTGCTCAGTCTATAGAATTATAGAATGTTAGCACCTCTAGTTTATATCTAAGGTGGACTTCAGGTGCGTGCGTGCGTGCGTGCGTGCGTGCGTGCATGCGTGTGTGTGTGTGTGTGTGTTTGTCTATATGTGTCTGCGTGTGTATTCACATAGGGACGTGTGCCTGTACCTGAGTGTGGAAGCCTGAGGAAAACAATGGGTACTGTTTCTCGGGACCTATCTATGTTTTATTTTTGTTGTTGTTGTTATTGGTTTGTCTACTTGTTTCTTTCAAATCAGAGGCTCCACTGGTTGGCTGGAACTCTCTGATTAGGCTAGCTGGGTGGCTAGTGAGATTCAGAGATCTTCCTGTCTCTGTCTCTCCAGAACTAGGTTTGCAAGAGCGCACTCCCATGCCTATCTTTTCATCTGGCAGCTGGTATGTCACTGTGACCCTCGTGCTTTCACAGCAAGCACTTTACCCACTGAGCCATCTCTTCAGCTTCAGATCTCCCTATCCTATAGTCATTTAAAGTATCCAGATAAACAGTGTCTTCAGGGTCTACTTTGACTATTCACTTTCTTCTTTAGCAAAATATAAGTGACAAACAGAAACCCTACTTGGGACCAGAGTGGATTTAGGCTAACAAAAGGCTAACAACCAAAATCAGTATTGCTTCGAACATGGGGAATCCTGAGACTTAAGTTGCCTAAAAATCACATCTTCTGATGGTAAGAAAGTCTAATGACTTGATACAGGAAGCTTCCAGATCTATTGATTCATAATTGCCAGCATCACTGTTGGGTAGCTGACAACCACCTGTAACAGCCCAGCTCCAGAAGATCCTATGCCTTCATCTGGAGTCCATAGATGCCTGCACATGCAGACATGTACATATAATTAATAATAATAACAATACTACTCATAAAACATTATTAAATTTGTTGTTTTCAATTATATTTTGCCTAGTTCTATCTGCCTTCTAAGTTTACATTTTATATTTAGAAATAAATGGGACCAATGAGGTAATGCAGAGGAGGGTCAGGGTGCTTGCTGCCAGCCCAGACAATCTGATTTTGATCATTAGAACCCACACATAATAAAAAGAAGAGAACAACTCCAGCAAGTTCCATGGAGAAACACCCTCACAATACACACACACACACACACACACACACACACACACACACACACACACCAAATAAATATAAATAAATAAGTGAAAGTTAGAAGTAAACTTACTCGGCAATGTTTACTTTTGCAACCCTCGATGTATGTCTCACACATCTAATACATTTACAGAGTAACAACTCAGTTTTCAAACAATGTTTATAAATGGACAAACGAATGAATATCTTTACTAAATATTTCTAGGGCTATTCACTAGAGAATACAGCCTACAATACTGGCTCCTCTCTTGCTGAGAGATTTGATGTCCTGATTCCTATACCACTGTAAGCAGCAGGTGGGTCTCATACCATGTGCTCAACATCACATACGAATTAGGCATGGCAGCATGACAGGGAGACAACTTTCACACTGCACCACAGTCATGAAGCAGAGAGAGGACACTGGTGATCAGATAGCTGTCTCTTTCCCCCTTGTTTATTTAGTGTGGGAACTAAATAAAAGATGCCTATCTTACATCTTTAGCCAATCATCACGTATTTCTTCTCACTACCCCAGTAAGTGTTTGTTAGTGCAATCAAATTGATCAAATCCACCATCACAGAGATGTCTTCAATCTCTTTGCTTCTCACATTTTGCTTCCTACTTTTTCCACTTGAGTAATTTCCTCAGACTTTATACTTTGCCTTACTCTTCCTTCAAATGCACAATCTTGCTGGGTCTTTGGCCTTTTTACCATCTCTCCCAGACACCAAACACCTCTTTACATTCTTTCCACCGGTATTTCAAATTTCTACTAATATTCAGACCTTAGACACGTGAAAAGACCTTGATTTTATAACACAGATCATTAACATTGTCTAACAAAAGTTTGCTTCCTTACATAATTGGAGCCACTATCCTTCACCCAATGCGGTTCCCTTCTGTGGGAGTAACTGTATCACTTTTTCCTAGGCATCAAAATGAATGAGTCATTGTCTGTGCCTTGGAACAGTTTACAGCAGTGGAGAGCGTGGAAAGAGAACGTTGTGAGGAACATTTGGACAGTTGAGTCATCAGCACTGTTTGAACCTGGACCTAATACTGGTATCAAAGACTTTAATCCATCAGATGGACCACGTATTTCCAGGTTCTTGTTGTCTTATTCAAGGAACTGAAGTAAGAAATAAAAGATTTCAGAGTGGTAAGGAAGCTTCATTCAAAAGCAACCTGACAGTATAGATCAGAAAGACTCTATCAAGAGTACCGGCAAGCCACATGACTTAGGGGCCTCTTTTCATTGAGTTCAAGAGAAGGATGAGTTTGGTTTCCATGGGATATATAACTGATGGTTTTCAGTTTAGATTGACAGGTTAGGATCATTTCAGTCTTTGCTTCACCTAAGTTTTAATCATGTGAATCACAGGGATAAGAATGGTAAATGGAATTTTTTTTTCCCTCAAAGTTCACCGAGAGAACACCTTCATTCTAAATCAATAAAGGCCAGGTATATTAACTGCCTGTATCTCCCAGTTATATTCCAGGATGTCTTTAAATTAAAATGCCATAGGACTGTCAAGAGGGAACAATTTCCTCCATTGTTTGAATAGGAACGTGTATGCTTCCTGATGCAGGTGGGGTCTTAGGTTGATAAGCACACTGTTAGGAAAAGAATATGTATGAATAGTATGTGCTGACAGGGTTCTAATGTGCCATTTGTTGTTAGAAGAGGGGCGTATATAGGGCAAATGCTGGGATCCCATATTGTTAAACTATTTTTTATACTTCCTTTGAATGTAAAAGATAATTGATAAATACATTTTCAAAATTTCCAGCACCAAGTTTCCATAGAATTCCGATGATTAAGTGAATGACTAATTTACATCTGATCTTAGTCTTCTATTCCTATTACATTAGTTCAAATATGAATTCATATTTATATTTTGTCAACAGAGTTCTGGGTCCAAAGACCAGATTCAGCCATGTGGTTCCTTGAGACTCAGTGGGAAGGATGTATAATGGAAACTGCAAGAGGAATCTAATCAGGGTGGCTCTACAGGAAAGGAACTAGTGCCCTGTACCCCGTCTTCAGAATAGTGCCAGAAGCTTCAGTACCACACAGGACGATACGAGCAGATGATGAGAAATAAGAGTGATCTAATTCATGCAGGGTTGATCAGGATCCCACCAGTCATACCAAACCAACCATCACCTTTGAAATGTGGTACAATAAGCCCTATTCAATAAGCCCCAAATTGCACTCTGGGCTTCTCTACTGAGACCCCAGTTGACATGTCCAAACATTATTATTGCACACACATTGTCTGGGGCAGTCAGTTTCCTCTAGAGCTGTCTCCTAAGATGCCATGTCCCTTCAGCAGAAACTGCAACGCTCCCATAAAAAACTAAGAAAACAGAGTGATAGATCCCTATGATGGTAATAGACAAGCCTCTGGGCATGTCTATTATGGATTATCTAAAATAGGCTAGCCTCTGGGCATACTGGTGAAGTAAGAAGACTTTAACTCTGAGCAGCACCTTTCTATGGACTGCTGTCACAGACTGAATCAAAAAGACAGTGAACTTCGCACAACCCTCACCTCAGATGCAGTGCAAGCAGCTTCCTCAAGCTCCTGCCACCCTGTATCCCCCCACCTTGGTGAAGAAGATGGGGAAGTACTTTTAAACTGTGAGCTAGGGGGAACCGTGGCTCCTTTGAGTTATTTTTTCAGGTATTTTGTTAGAGCAAATAGACAGATAACTAATACAACCTTAATATGAAGGAGCAATGTATTCTAGGACCTAGTTCCCAAACCCAAGGAACAGGATATGACAGGAATGAGCTGGTCTTCTGTCTATGTGTTACTTTCATTGGTTAATAAAGAAACTGCCTTGGCTTTTTGATGGGACAGCAGCTTAGATAGGCAGAGTAGACAGAACAGAATGCTGGGAGAAAGAAAGCAGAGTCAGGCAGTCGCTGTGGCTCTCCTCTCCCAGACGGACGTAGGTTAGACTCATCCTGGTAATCCACAGTCACATGGTGATACACAGATTTAATAGAAATGGGTTAATTAAGATGTGAGAGTTAGCCAAGAAGAGGATAGATATAACGGGCCAGGCAGTGTGTAAATGAATACAATTTGTGTGTTGTTATTTCGGGGTATAAGCTGGCTAGCCAGGCAGCTGGGAGCTGGGCTGCGGGAAGCGGCCTGCCGCTCATTTTACTACAAAGCAGGACCTCAAAATGCCAGCCCAAGGCACTCTTTGTTTGCTCAAATTATGAGGAATGGTCAGGTCTGCAAGTTTGACCAAGGACTCATTCTTCGAGACATTTTCAGCACTTTTCACTTCTTGTTCTTTTTTTTTTAATTTTCAAAACGCTGCAAAAAGGCATTTTCCTTTTCATATTTGTAGCTCTCCTTCCTCCGTCTGAAAGAGCAGAGGCAGCATGAAACACAAATATAATAGAGGAACAATATGTCAACTGCTTTCAAGCATGCCAAGAATCATTCGAATTGAAATCAGGACTTAAGTGTTTAGTTTCTGCTTTATTGCTTTGCTCCCAACAACCTTTCCATCCCATCTTCTATGCGTTCACCTTTAAAACCACAGGCATCTGGAAAAAGGAACTTCTCTGCACAGTGGTTGTAGAAAGATATTTGCAAAAATGTCTTTTCAACATTCTGTGTTTGTGTATGTACATGTGTATGTGTTTGTCCCGTGTGTGTGTGTGTGTGTGTGTGTGTGTGTGTGTGTGTGTGTATGTGTGTGATCTATATATACAGATTAGAGAAAAAAACAATTCCTCCACCATGTTGGTTCTGAAAATGAAACTCAGGTCACTATGCTTGATGTCAAGCCATCTTGCCAGCACTGAAACGTGAAGCTATACTAATTCCCACATTTCCCACTTTTGCTGGATTTCCATCATAAAATTATGACACAGTCTGTGATCTATCCTTTCATTCTTAGTATAGACTAATCCTATTGCAGCTATTTGGGAGGAGCTTATCATATATTTTATAGGTTCACACATATGTGCTTGCATATTATAAGACTTTAAAACCTATATACTTCCAAGGTTCACACATATGTTTATGCATATTATAAGACTTTAAAACCTATATATTTCTTTTTTTTACTGTAGTGATACTTTATTTATAATTTATTTTTTCTTTTTTTATTTTATTTTTTATTTTTTTTAATTTATTTATTTATTAAAGATTTCTGCCTCCTCCCCGCCACCACCTCCCATTTCCCTCCCCCTCGCCCGACCAAGTCCCCCTCCCTCATCAGCCCCATAATTCGCCATCCTAGAGAAGCTAAATAAGAAGGTGAACCCAAAGAAAACCATATAGGCATCCTCCTGAATATTAACCTTCATCAGGAGATGAAAGGAGACAGAGACAGAGACCCACATTGGAGCACCAGACTGAAATCTCAAGGTCCAAATCAGGAGCAGAAGGAGAGAGAGCACGAGCAAGGAACTCAGGACCGCAAGGGGTGCACCCACACACTGAGACAATGGGGATGTTCTATCAGGAACTCACCAAGGCCAGCTGGCCTGGGTCTGAAGAAGCATGGGATAAAACTGGACTTGCTGAACATAGTGGACAATGAGGACTACTGAGAACGCAAGAACAATGGCAATGGGTTTTTGATCCTACTGCACGTACTGGCTTTGTGGGAGCCTAGGCAGTTTGGATGCTCAACTTACTAGACCTGGATGGAGGTGGGTGGTCCTTGGATTTCCCACAGGTCAGGGAACCCTGAAACCTATATATTTCTAAGAGATAATTTTTCAGCAAACTTTTATGGAGCAGTGGGATGTACAAAATTAAAATTGACTCTAGGGGGCCAGAATATGCCATCTTCAAACATGCCTCTTTAGTATAAGGCGTATTTTGAGTTGATTCTTGTGGGAGTGCAGACATGAGAGTTACTCTGGAAACAGAGTCAGCCACCACTTTGTAGAAGAAATTTGCACACATAGAAGAAGCACCTTTTGTAATGGTACCTCCTTCTCAGTGCCAAGGGAAAGGGTGAATCTAAAGTACTAGAGGTTTAGCAGTGGAAAATTAATGGGCACAATCCAACTGCAGGACAAATCTCATCTGTGCTCCATATTATGCCTGCCATCATTTCCCTTCTCTCTTGGCTGTGAGCTTCTACACGTCTGTACGCACATGTTTTATTTATTACTCCTGGTTCCACCAGATTGTGACCTGTCACTTTTGAGATAAAAGAATGTCTCCACCCTTGGACAGTTTGATAATCAAGCTAGTTGAATAGCTTTAAAAATGCAATATATTCCTGCATGCCCTTTCCTCATCCCTTGAGGGTTAATCTAGAAGACAGAACAATGACCTAGACAGAGAACCAACCTTAGCGGGCAGGCCTACCTCAAGATAATGTACTTTTTCTTCTCAGAATCCCACTATCTGCTGCAATTGCTAGGACCTGCCATAAGGTTCAGCTGCATCTGCCCCCTGCTGGGCCCTAATTCAAAAAGACCTATGACTTAGAGTTCTATTGCTGTAAAGAGACACTATGACCAAAACAACTCTTATAAAGTAAATCATTTAGTTGGGATTGGCTTACCAGTCTAGTAGTTTAGTTCAGTATCATCATGGCAGTAAGCATGGCAGCTCACAGGAAGACATGATGCTGTAGAAAAAGCCAAGACTTCTACATCTGGATCAGTACACAGAAGGAAGAAAGAGTGAGTCACTGAACCTACCTTGAGCTTCTGAAACATCAAAGCCCACCTCCAGTGACACACCTACTCCAACAAGGCCTCCTAATGCCACTTCCTAAGCATTTAAATATTTGAGCCTATAGAGACCAATCTTATTTAAACCACCACATTCCACTCCCTGACCCCCATAAGAGGGTAACCATACCATAATGCAAAAATGCACACAGTCCAACTTCAAAAGTCTCATCGTCTATCAGAGTCTCAAGACTGTTTAAAACTTCAAAGTTCAAAGTCTCTTCTGGTCCGGTGGTAGTGGCACATTCCTTTAATCCCAGCACTCGGGAGGCAGAAGCAGGAGGATCTTTGTGAGTTCAAGGCCAGCCCAGACTACAAGAGGTAATTGTAGAACTTGGTAGGGCTGTTACACAAAGAAACCTTGTCTTGAAAAAACAAAAACACAAGCAAAAAAAAAAAAACCACAAAAAACAACAGCAAAAACAACAACAATAACAAGTCTCTTCTGAGTTTCATGGCAATCTCTTAACTGCAATCCCATAAAAATGGAAAATCAATAAGATCACATCCTTCCAATGTATAATGGCTCAGAATATACATCATCATTTCAAAAGAGGGGTAAGGGAACATAGTGAGGAAATACTGGACCAAAGCAAAACTGAAAAGCACTGGGCAAACTCCAAACTCTACCTCCGTATTTGATGTCAAGCTCTCTTCAGATCTCCGACTCTTTTCAGCTTTGTTGATTTCAATGTGTTTCTTTCTCTTGGTTGGTTCCACTCCCTGTGAGCAGCTATCTTTAGGCAGTGTCCCACAGCTCTGGCATCTCCATCATCTTCAGATCGCTAAGGCAACCCCAGCTTCACACTCACAGGTTTATGTAAAGGCCTCTCTGAAGTAACACCCCTGACATAAGCATAGTCTCTGCTGTTTTCTTTAGTTGAAGAGGGAAATTCATAATGTCTTTCTTGTATTCCTGCTTCTAAATCCAGAACTACACAGCCAAAGATGCCAAGTCCTGTTACTTGCTAGAGCTGGAACATGACTTCCTCATTCAATTACATTTTCTGCTTTCAACAGTTTCCTTCACTGCTAAGCTTGGCTGTCATGAAAACCACTCTAGTCCAAGCAGGCCTCCAACTTAGAGATCCACCAGCCTCTGCCTCCCAAGTTCTGGGATTAAAGGAAGGCACCACCACACCTGGCCCTAAATTTTTCTTTAATTTCTTGTCACTTGTCATTAATACCTTTTCACAAATTGGAAGCTTAGCTGGCTGGAGTCTTGCTCTGAGGTCACCATTCCCTTTATTCCACTTAGCATCAGATTTATTTAATCTGTTTACAGCTCCTGGTACCCCTTTCCTCCACAAACTGTGCATTTTGTATTTTTCCTTGCTCAGCTTGCTCTCTTTCATTATAGATTTAAAAATACTGGCCACTAATAACCGCACAACACAGTCAACATTAGGCTTTTTTGAAATCTTCTCTGCCAACGCAATTAATTCAAAATATTCAGTTTAGCCCCAGGCAGATTTTTTTTAACAGGGGAAGAACACAGACAATATCTGTTTGAGAAAATATCACATGAACA
This sequence comes from Microtus ochrogaster, assembly GCF_000317375.1. Lineage (NCBI taxonomy): Eukaryota > Metazoa > Chordata > Mammalia > Rodentia > Cricetidae > Microtus > Microtus ochrogaster. The sequence continues at coordinate 13,528,755 of NC_022013.1, read as the reverse complement.
GTCTCTAGGCCACATGCTAATATTCTTCTCTGAAACCTCTTAAGCAGGCCCCCCACTGTTCAAATCACCCTCACTGACTTCCATTAAACCCTGCTTAAAGTATCTAGCTGCTTTCCCAATCCAAAGTCCCTAAGCCCACATTCCTCTAAACAAAAACTATTACCACAGCAATACCCCACTCCTGGTACCAACTTCTGTCTTAGGGTTTTATTGCTGTGAAGAGAGACCATAACCATGCAGTTTTTATAAAGGAAATTGTTTGATTGGGGCTGGGTTTCGTCCATTATCATCATGACAGTAAGCAAGACAGCTAACATGGCTGCTCACTTACAGACATGGGGCTGGAGCAGGAGTCAAATGTTCTACATCTGTATTGGCATTCAGAGGGAGAGAGATAACTCGCTGGGCCCAGCTTGAATTTCTGAAACCTTGAAACCCACCCCCAGTGAAGCACTACCTCCAATAAGACCATACTTCCTAGTGCTGCTCCCTAAGCATCCAAATATGATCCTCTGGGGCTCAATCTTATTCAAACCACCACAGCATACCTAGTTCTTATTTCCTATCTTCTTTCAGTTTCAGGCCTCAGCCTAACTATGTTTCTAATTTCCGTGGCTAACTGATGGCTCATCTTGCTTGTCAACTGTACTGCATCTAGAATCAAAGACCCAAGCTGCTGGATCTAACTTTCCAGATGCTACTTTACTGCATCTGCAAAGACCCGGGCTGGGACTTTATTGATTTTAAGCAGGAGATATACCCTAAATCTGGGCCATACCTTCTGGTGGAAGCTCTGGTAAAAGGACATGGAAGAAGGAAACTTTGCTTTTTGCCTGCTTGCCCCCACCCTTGCTTATCTATCCTATTGCTACAGTGTCCTCCCCTGATAACAGAACCAGCCTCTTTGGGTTCCCATCAGAGACAAAGTCAGTTCTCAGTATCAGACTAGGACAGCTGAGACTGAAGAATTGCAGGATTTTTGGCTTTTCAATCATAACATAGCCTGCATCCGTAAGCCAGTCTAGCAAATCCCATATATAAATTCATTCTCAGTTCTGCTTACTTAACAAACCCTGTTTAGAGGTTTCTTTCTTCTTCTAAGTTTGCCCTCCTTGCACTGACCGTGTCTGCTGCCAACTTCCATACTTCTCTTTCCATTCTTTTCCTCTTGGTAACTTCAAAATTTATAGCTTGCTGCCTGGGTTTTCCCTTTAAACTCTACTAAGTTGTTTTGAAACTTTACTTGAGCCCATTCTTTGCCCTCAAGTTTCCATTTGTGCCCATTTCTTATATTCTTGGGTTAATGAGATGAAATGCCCCAGAGGGACACTGAGTTCCCAGGTATCTTATGATGGCTCTGCTGGGACTCCACAAGATTTCCTGTGATATTTTTTGTTGCCTTTTAATTTTTTAATTAGCTTAGAAAATGAGCCTGCTCTGTTACTAGAGCTGTGAAGGTCAGAGCCTTGTCTTTAGAAGAACTAACAAGCTAGGCTTGGTGTACCCTAAATGATAATAAGATTATCAGGTGAGAAAGAAAGCATGCTAGATTATTACAGGCATGAAGGTGTCTTAGGAAAGTCATAGAAACAATTAGATTAGGAACTTTTATACCTTTTGTATGAGACAGTGAAGTTGGGGCTTTCTGCAATAACAGAGAGGAGGACTTTTGTTGCTGGGAGCACTGACAGTTAAAAGCCAGCCACACTTCCCAAAGAAAACCAATGAAAGAAATCAAATGAAAGTGAAAGGAGTTTATTGGGCTGAGATACATAAAGAAGACACAACTAATGGCTGTCTTTCAATCTGAGAAAGGAACAAAGCAAAATTCTGTTACTGGTGTTGTGAAGGTCAGAACTTCAGTTCTAACAGTGTTAAAAAGTCAGACTTGACAACTCATTATCAATAGACTATTAATTACAAAGTTACAGTGAAAAGCAGAAAAAAAAATTTATTCAGAATGAGTATCAGGCAGTTTATCTTCAGAATGGACTGACCAACAGGACCTAAAATAGGATTTAAAGAAGAATTGATGTGGGATTCCCCTCTGTATGCTATGAATACCATTGGTTAATGAAGAAACTGTCTTGGGGCTACACAGGGAATAGAGGTAGGTGGGGAAAACTAAACTGAATCCTGGGAGAAAGAAAGGAGGCAGAGTAAGAGAGAAGCCATGTAACCCTACCAGAGACAGATGCTAGAACTTTACCCGGTAAGCCACAGCCATGTGTCAATACACAAATTAATAGAAATGGGTAAAATTAATATGTAAGAGTTAGTCAATAAGAAGCTAGAACTAATGGGCCAAGCAGTGATTTAACTAATATAGTTTCTGTGTGATTATTTCGGGGCTGAGCAGCTGGGGACCAACAAGTGACCTCCTTACAACAAAGAATAGGAGGCAGTCTCAATAGTCTAATAGCTCAAGGGAGTGGTGCAGCTATCACTTTAAAATAGCTCTCTTCCTTCCAGGACAGCAATAATTTAACATGGTTCACACAGTTTAGCATCATCCTAAAGTAGACACAGAGTGTTATTGGGGCTGAGGAATCCACCATGCTTGGGTGGAAGTTAGTTAAGTATAGTGTAGGATATTTATTTACCAGATCTATGACTCTGGAATTTGAGATAAACGTGGGGAAAGAACAACTCAGTAAAGAGCAGACTAGAAAGAGAGATGTGGAGTTGGCTCAGATAACTATAATATTTTAGGAGGGATGAGTAACCCAAAGAACAGGTAATAGTCATGAACAAATGCCATCTGTACTCTGGTGAGGCACACATTTCAATCTTTCCATAGAGCTAATCTTCCCTGCAAGTAGCAGAGAAGCCTCAGAGGCACCCTTCCTACTGACAAGGGAGAAAGAACCAGGAAGGGGTGGGAGGGTATGTGGAAGGTTAGAAACCTTGGTTCAGAGACTACATTATTGTGACTTATTCATTTTATTTATTATCTCTTTGGCATGTCCAAGCACCATAGTTTGCAACTCTGTTTTCTGAACTCCAAGGTCACAAATATTTTGTCACCATCATCTGGACTGGTCAGTGTCTAAGTTTCTGTCCTATTGCTATGCAAGTAGAGTCACTCCCTGGAGACGAAGCATCCAAATGTATGGGTCTATGGGGTCCATTCTATTTAAACCACCACAGTTAGTTCTGGTTCTTTGGAAGAACAGAGAAACTAAGCATATTTCATGCTTGAAATTATATAATGTAAAAGCACCATGGGGGATTATTGTTGTTGTATGTTTATTTCTTCACATTCTTTAAGGCATCTCAAAATTATTTTCAGATATAATGAAAATTCTGTGTGAACTTACATTATCAGAAGTGAAAGAAAAAAACACACCTTTCTTAATAATTATACAAGGCTTATTGACTCACAAGTGAAAAGTTTTTGTACCCCATAAGCCCTCCACCAACACAGGAATCCAAATCAGACAAAATCAAACTGAATTTTAAAAAAAGCTCATGTTTAATGGGCAAAACACTCCCAGATTTCCAGCCCCCACCTAGCAGACCATAAGCTTTTACCAACCCCAAAGCTAAAGATATTATCGAGAATATCCATATCCTATATCGTAGATTTGCCACTTGTTCTGACCTGCCTTCCTGATTGAATCAGTGCATTTGAAATGTGCCTTAAATTAGACTTATTTTTGTTCGATGACTATCAAAGTGCATATAAACACTTCTAGATTGATGTAGTGTTTGTGGCAACTTGAATCCATGGTCTTCAGTGTACTTTGAACAGAGTAAATGATCTCTTGTTATCTTTGATATGAGAGCTTTGTTTAGCATCAACAATTTTGACACCTGAATGTGGAATCCCAAAGTTGAGCCACTTTTCATGGAAGGATGTTAGATCATGGGTCTATTTCTTCAAGACACCATTCACTCTCAAAGACACAGTTCTCTGCTGTTCTTTCCTCTGAGACAGAGAATTAAGTCAACTGCCTGCATTGTGGGCTTTGAAGTTCCTGATTTATGATTACATCCAGTACCAGATCCTCTATGCACCTCAGCTCTATGCATCTTAACCAGATTCATATGCTTAACCAGAATCATATGCTGAGGAACTTCCTGCCACATCTGAAAAGAGTTTCTTTAAAAAAGAAAACAAACAAAAACAGGAAATGCAGGGGCATTTCCATTGTTCAGGGAATTTCTCTGCAGTCTCCTCTTGGCCTTCCTTCATCATCTTGTCCATGCTGTCCAGCCTTTCCATGTTCTAGTGGGAAGCCTCTTCCTCTTTTTATGGTGTGTTGTTTTTGACCTATTGTGCTGTTCTTTTTTAATGCTCTCCTACCTCAAGGCCCAGTCGTGGTCTGGAGGTCTTGCCTCCTAATAAAGTTAACTCCTGAACCTGCTTGCCGTGCTTGCACTGCTATTTCTCTGTTTAACAGAGGAATCTGTTGGCATACAAAAGAGTTCCACAATAGCCCAGAATGGAGTATAACAAAGGTTTGTTAACCTGGGGATAAACTCACAGAAAGAATAACAAACTACAGTCCTCCACATGTGCTGAGACTTGGAACTGAACTCAGTAGCCAAGAGGCCTGCACATGCTTTTCATCTGCATTTATAGTATATGAGACCACACCCAAAGTGGGCTGATATCTTAAAGGCTATTGGCTGAAGGAGTTCCCACAGCAGGAGTTGATAGATCTGTGTTGCTCACCTATGCCAGCCTTTTGTGCCCTAACTTTTGTTTGGCCAGTGATTCTGATCATTTCCCTGTAGCTGGTTGTTGCACATCCCCTTATTTGGTTCAGAGCATTCATTTCTTTGCATCCCTTTTCAGGACATTTGGTCAGGAGTTCATTTATTTGTTAGCATCTAAGCTTTATCTCCTCAAATATCTAATTCAGTGTTTTTCTATGTCCTCTCTTGCTTCCAGCCACATTACTACATTGAGAAACTTTGTGAATGATTGAACATAAAGGCACTGAAGAGAAAACCCACTATCCCCAGGCTGGCAAGAGGGCTCAGTGTGTGAAGGGTTGATAACCTGAGTTCAGACTCTAGAACCCTTGTGGTAAAGGAGAGAACTGAAGAGAATCCAGCAAGTAGCCACCTGACCTTCTTCAGACACTTCCTCTACATAAATAAATAATACATAAGAAATGCGGTTGTGTTTTATTTAAAGAAGGTCTATTCCCTCCAGCCCAGTAGGGTGAAATCTTGAAGTTATAAAGTGGTCTCTTCAGTCACGTTACAACAAATACGTCCCATTCTTGGGTGGTTGTAGAAAGAAGTTTCTGTCCTGTCTTGTCCCACAGCCATTCAGTCCCCAGAAAACACACAGAGACTTATATTAATTATAAGCCATTTGGCCTATTAGTTCAGGATTATTAACAAGCTCTTACAACTTAAATTAATTCATAATTCTTAGCTTTGTTTAGCCACATGACTTTGTACCTTACTCAGGAAGGCAATCTCATCTTGCTTCCTCTGTGTCTGCATGGCGACTACAGACTGAGCCTTTCCTCTTCTCAGAATTCTCCTACTCTGGTAGCCCTGCTTGTATTTTCTGCCTGGCTGTTGGCCAATCAGCATTTTATTAAACCAGTACAAGTAACAAATCTTTACAGGGTATAAGAGCATTATCCCACAGAGGTAAAGAAATTAATTACCTCAGCTGAGAGACAGACATAAGGGATAAGCACCTAGTTTTTCACAATTTTATGTTCTTGTAAACACACAAGATAAAATATAGATGTATGAAAAAGACCCTGGGGGAAAACCTGAGAGCAACTGTCATAAGCAGTGTGTGAATCTTCTCTGTAAGTGTAAACCTTAGCTAGTATTGGGCTAGTAAAGGTGCCCCCAACCAAAATGGGAGGCAGAAATTCAAGGAAGGAAGAAGGATTTGGAGGAAAAAAAAAGTCACCACATGATAGACCTGGTTAGTTTTATATTTGACAATTATGGTATTTTAACTTGCGAGTATTAAAAGAAAAAGAATAATGCTTGATGTCCCCAGGTAAGTTTTCTTGCTGTTGTCATTTTGCACGCTAAACCAGACACCTTGGGTGATGCCAGCCAAGATAATAACTGAGCAGCCTGCCTTAACTGGTGGCTTGAATCACAAATGATACAAATGCAAATCCATTGCAAAAGATAATCCAAGTTCGGCTTCCATAGTCACAGATATTCTTATTAGTTTTAAATCTAAAATCTCCTACTAATGGAACAACAACTGTTATCCTTCAAAACAATTCCTGAACATCCTTTGAATAATTGGCTAGGAGATATATGACCTGTTTCCTCTAAAGGAAGACATTAAACAATATTATGGAGACTTTTAAAATGGTAACCAAATACTCGTAGTTGATCCAAGAGCCATATTACACAGATCTCCTACTACAGGAAGAACTAAACAGGCCTAAAACCTAGCACCCATCAATTATAAAAGACACAGATAATCGTCAAACTCCAGGGCATTGACAATTTAATATTCTGTCCTTCCCAACCCCTTCACACTTTTCTATTAGCTTTTCTCTCTTATGATCTACACTCATCCCCCATATTTAAAAACACTTTAAAAAGAATCTGAGATGCTGTTTTTCATATATTTTCCTCAATTATAAAAAATTGTTTATATTGAGTTTAACAAAGCTGATGATGAGAATAGAGATAGTTTTTCTAACACTGACCAGACATTTGGTATTTCTTAGTTGACCTTGTTTCACTTTGATTCAGTTCCCTGTCTTGAAAATTATCTAATTCTTCCATTGCACTTATAAAATTCCTCACTGTCCTGTGTATTTTATGATTCAAAATTTTAGTTTTAATGAATAAAATTTAGTTTAATTCTTTCAAGATGAACATTAAGGACTTATAGTTCCTAAAATAAGAACTAGATAGTTACATGATGTTGTGGCTATAAAATCAAACTAAGCAGAAGAAAATTTAAATTTAAGCAATAATGAAGTATTTCAAAAAACTCATCACATTGAAATGTTGATCACAGATGTTGTTATTTTCTTTCTAGGGCTTCGTCCTTCCCCTCTGCAGCTTCTTACCCTCACCAGGCCTTTCAGTAAGCAGTTCAGTTCCTGTTTTAGGGAAGTCTCAGAAAGTGTGAGACAGTAGGGTTATCTTCCTGCCTGAGACAATGCTTACCCTGACTGCTTGCCTTATAGCCATCTGGACCAAGACCTTCACTGAATTCTTAGGTTCTGAAAGTCCCCAGCCACATACCTAGTGGACTTATCTCTAATCAGAAACCAATCTCATTTAAAAGTCTGCAAAAGAAGGGCTGGAGAGAATGGCTCAGCGGTTAAGAGCACTGACTGCTTTTCCAGAGGTCCTGAGTTCAATTCCCAGCAACCACATGGTGGCTCACAACCACCTATATTGAGCTCTGGTGCCCTCTTCTTGCCTGTAGGCAGGATACTGTGTAAATAAATAAATCTTTAAAAAAAAGTTTACAAAAAGTAAGAGATTTCATTTTGTATTCATTACTTTTCTGTTGCTGAGATAAAACATTGACCAAATGAACATTGCTGAAGAAAGAGTTTATTTGGGTTTATGGTTTCAGAGGGACAAGGGGTTGCCATGGCAGCTAGGAAGCAAACAACAAGAGCAGGAAGCTGAGAAATCACAATTTCATCAGCAAATAGGAAGCAGAGACTAAGCTAGAAATGGAGTGAGGCTATGAATGGTCAAGATCTGCCCTGGTGACAAAATGATTCCCTGGAGATTGTATCACCTTCCCAAACAGTGCCACCAACTGGGGACCAAAAGTTCAAATCCCTAAGTTTATGAGGGCCATTTCTCATTTAAATCACTATATTCTGCTCTCTGATCCACATAGACTCATGTCCCTGTAATACAACACACATTTATCTAATTGCAATAATCTCAATGTTTTTTACCCTCAAACCAGTTTAGAAATCCAAAGTCAAATCCAGTCCTTTTGAAGCAAGGTAGTTTCTGTTGAGTCTCAAACCCTGGAACAAATGGCTAAGGTGGCTACTTAAATATCCAAGCAGTCCCGGCAGCTCAGTCCTTTCCTGTTACAGGGTATGCCAACAAACCCTGATCTCTACCCTTACTGCAACTCTCAAGTTCAGAGGCTGGGCTGTCCTTCCTCCAAAAGCTCTTCCATATATAATCCAGACATTTCAGTTACCCACCATTTTGTACCTTTGGCTTCCTGGCTGCTGCACCTGATTCCCCCTCCCTGCTCCTCTTATGGCTCAAGGTCATGACCATTCTGAACTCTGCCAGCTATGTCTGCCTCTGGCTATGCTCTCCCTTTTATCTACAATACATTTTCTTCTCTACCATACCTAGGAGCAGTCATGTCTTTCCCTTTTTATTTATTTTTTATTCATCTACATTCCAGACTTTGGTTGCTAATAAATCATAAGGAGTGTCACAGTCTTCCCTGACTACTTCCTGCTCACATTGGAACATCACTGCTGGGAGCCCCCAAAGCTGGAATGTTGGCCAAGTCCTGGAAAAGCAAGCTGTTTGACTCACTGTCCAGGGCCATCTAGGGATAGGTAAGTGCAAGCAGCTTTGGAGCATCTGAGGCTGGACCACCTGAAGCTGTCTAGGATGCAGATTTTGAAGGAAGGCATGGAGCTGGAGAGATGCTGGAGCAGTGTAGAGTTGATCTGAAATCTGCTGGAACAAAGAGACTAGGAAGAGAGATAAAGTCAAGGAGTTTAAGGAAAATTTTTTATCCAGAATGTATGCTTGAAACGTCTAGACCCATGGTCCTGGCTGTGGTAGGAAGAGAATTCCAAGACCAGGGAAAAGAGAGAGATTTCCTAACCTTATGAATAAATGGAACATTCATGTGGGGGAAACAGGCTGTTGATCAGTAGTACTTATCTGATGGAGGAAATGATGATCTGTCTATGTGTTACTCTCATTGGTTAATAAAGAAACTGCTTTGGATTTTTGATAGGGCAGGATTTAGATAGGTGGAGTAGACAGAATGCTGGGAAGAAGGGAAGTGAGGTCAGACGCAATGGAGCCAGCTGCCAGGTCAGACATGCTGAATGTTTCCCAGTAAGCCACCACCTTGTGGTGCTACACAGCTAATTAGAAATGGGTTAAGCAAGATGTGAGAATTAGCCTCTATTAATAATAATTCCAAACTGGTGTGGGATTGTTTGTGACTTATGCCTTCACTTATCTGAAGCCCATTATACCTGTGAGGAGTGGATTCAAGACAATTCCCTGAAGCTTACAAGAAATTTTAAAGGGTATGTGTATATATATATTTTATGCAAACATATATATGTGTGTGTGTGTATGTATATATATATATATATATATATATATATATATATAAAATACACTATTATACCCAAGTTAATTATCCCCAGAAAGAAACTCCATGGAACTGGATTTTTTTGTAAAGCACAAGAGAGTTTGTTTTAAATATTCAAGCACGAATTTGGGCTCCACTTCCACCACACCAAGGCAGTGAAGGAGGGAAGTGTAACCCCAAGACTGGGGAAGGAAAGAAGTTTTAAGTCCTCCCATAATCAGGGTATTCATGTCCTATCGTCTTGGGATTGGGTAAGGAGTGCCTAGGGTAAGGTAGTTTCTGAAACCACTGGTCAGTTTTGGGGTGCAAAACACTAACAAAGAGCCATTCATAACTGACGAGGTATCTTCAAGGATAGGATACCTCCTAAGAACGTCTGGGCCTCTTTAAATTTTATAGCCCTGATCCCTAGCTCCTTAATTGTCTATTTTCAGAGTATCTGTTCAAATTCTGCTATCATAGCACATTTCTGGAGCCGTCAGTCCCCACTCAGTATATGGCTTAACATGGAGCCTCTTCTTTAAAATGGAGCTTGCAAAGTCAGGTCTTCAAAGCACAAACACATACACACACACACACACACACACACACTCACTCACATGTTTGAGATGTGGAAGAATTACCACTGTCATCTCTACTGAAATCCACATTGTAGAAAAGGCAATAGATTCATGTCTTTGAATCATAGTAGAGGCTTGGAGACTCACAATGATTTTGGATTAAAATATCACCATTCTTTCCACTGGCTGGATACACAGATCAGACAGTGAGAATCTGGTTATGCAGATCAGACAGGGAGAAGCAGTTTTATGTCAACACTTAGAGAAGAACCAACCACAATTTAAAATCCTGAGCTTGTGACAACGATAATAGTAATCATTGCTTACCATGGCTAGATTATCAGCTCATCAGAACTTCATTTATTAATTTTAAAACTCTGAATGTCTGAAATCTTGAATTAACAGTAGCATAGTGCCAGTGACTATGTCAGAGAAGCAGCAGGTGACAATTCAAGTTCAGGTGTCACGTCCCCCAGGAGGAATGTTGGATGGGCAAGACCCTGAGACCACAGACTTCAGAACGTTTTTTGCTTCTGTTGGTACTTTACATGTTTGCCACTGCTGCCTTTCCCTGGTATCTGACATGGTATAAATGACTGTGGGGAGATCCCACTGCCTGTAATGTTGTATTTTTCCCATGGAAACATCCCCTTCTACTGGGCATTTTTACCTGTCCATTATTATGAAGATGATTTCTTCCTAAGCTATACTGTCTAATTGATAATGATAATGCTAGTTTAAATAGAAACATGAATTTCTATTGAGGAGCCCTATAGACTGTGGCTTAGGTTAATGGTTAAGAAACACATTTGAGTCCCAGTATCCCAGCCTAGCTTAAATTCTTTAATCTTAATGCTGGGAGATGTATTCACAGGTTTCAGAGTGCATCATAGCTGAAACAAAGCTGTGGAAACAGTGAAGTTAGACTAAGATGTTTCTGTTAAGTAGCTTTGAGATGAAAACCCCAAGAAGAGCATCTAAAGTGTTAGAAAAGCACATAGGTGAGTGACCAACTCTAAGGGCAAGGGACAAGAACAATGCAGCCCAGTTATCATTAGCTGATGTGTCTTTCTTGCTAGGACTGGTTGATGACCAAAGGCGATGATTAATTCCTTATACCTATTTCCGCCTTCAGACTCCTGATATAGAAAAGTATTGATGAGTGGGTATGCACACTAAAGAGTTAAAGTAGAGCTAACTATTGGTTTTTCATGTATAAAAGTTTAGATTTGTGATTCCTTTAAGAGTCCTTATAAAATTACCTTTCAAGATTAGTAATAAAGGTATTGGTCCTGTCTTTTTAACCATAAAATGCAGCCTGCCAGTAAAAGAACTGACTAAGGAAAAAATACCTTGCTTGCTTACACTCTGTTAATCTATAGCAAGTTGCTTGAGTATACACGTGGGTTCTTGGGATAATTTGTTTTTCACATGTGATATGTAAAATGATTAATCATGTTAGGGATAAGGAAACCATGCTGTTTTTTACTTGTATTCATTGTAATTATTCACTTGAAAACAAACAATGTAAACATTAAACATGTAATTTTTATATTATCTGAAAGATTTTACCAGGGAAAAGAATAAAGATAGAGTTAAAATGGGTTAGAAGGAAAACATCAAAAATGGGAAAGTTAGAAGGAAAACATCAAGAATAAAGATAGGGTTAGAAGAAAAACATCAAGAATGAGAGAAGGAAATCACTAGGAAAATAAAGACTAGAAAACGCAAAAAAAGAGTAAAGAGAAGGCCTGAAGGGAACCATCAGGAAAGTGTGTGTCTTCTTCCCTTTACCCACTCAGATAAAAAAGTCAGAATATCCATCAACTCTGTGGGTTCCCTTTGAGCCCTGTTCTACTGGAGGCTGATCCCCCGCACAGTGGTAGCATAGAGAGGAAAAGAAATCTGAAATAATTTTTATTTTTACATATATCTTAAGTCATTTTCTTATACCTTTAAAAATCATATTTGCACACTTTAAAACACTTTCTTGGACCTTTATAACTTATACATATCCTAAAACACTTTTTAGACCCTTACAACTTGCTTAACCTTCCTATCCTCAGACCCTGTAATTTCTTAATTATACTTAACTATAAGATCAAAATGTAAGTTGCATGCTTCCAACCTGCAATACCTAAGAGCGTATACATTACCTTTCCAACAGGGAGAAATGAAGGCGTTATGAGAAAATACTGGACCAAAACAAGGCCAAAACCCAGAAGGGAAAATAAATCCTATAACTTTATATTTATTGTCGAAAGGGCATGACTCTGCCCCCCCCCCCCCCATATTTCCTGACTGAAGCACACAGCTTTCTCTTGGGCTGGGTCCAATTTTTTTTTTTTTTTTGGTTTTTCGAGACAGGGTTTCTCTGTGGTTTTGGAGCCTGTCCTGGAACTAGCTCTTGTAGACCAGGCTGGTCTCGAACTCACAGAGATCCACCTGCCTCTGCCTCCCGAGTGCTGGGATTAAAGGCATGCGCCACCACCGCCCGGCTGGGTCCAATTTTTTGTGCGGAGCTTTTCTTGCCGGCCGTCTCATAGTCTGTCATCAACATTTTGTTTGCTTCACCTCCTCAGCTTTATGCAATGGCCTTTCATGATCTGCTGGCCTCTCGGACCATTCTTCTCACGTGGAGTAAAGCTCTGCCAAGCATTTCCTGGGCCCAGTGGCTCTCTGAAACTATGGAGGGAGAAGCTACAACACCGTGATTCTTCCATCATTTATGCCTTCTCAGTCAGTACCACAGGTATAACAGCCAAGTCTGACTGCCAACTTGGGATAAATCTTGAACCCCTTGAATTATATTTGCAGCAGATTTTGTATGTTGTTTTCTTCTGTCAGAAAATTCCTTAGGTCTTTTCCTTTCGCAGATGGAGGATTAGGTGGGTGGGGTCTTTCCCTAAGGGTACCCTCCACATTGTTCCAGTTCTTAATTATACTAATCTCCTTAACAAGAGCAGACTCTTTCAGCACCTATTTGGCTGTAATACTAAGTGTTCTTTTATTCTCCCAACTATACACTAGTTTTTCCTTCTGCCTGACTTGCTCTTTTTCATTATAGGCCTGCGTAGGAGAAATCAGTAAGAAACATTGCACAGATTCAATATCCAGTCTTGAAAATTCCTTCACCAAAACATAATTGGTCCAGTACTTTTAAATTTAGCCTCAGGCAGGTTCTTAGGGCAAGAAAAGGAGGGATCTACATTAGTTACCAAAATAGCACAGACATAGAGAAGTTGCTAATATGCTCCCCTCTGAAACCTCTTGAGCCAGGCCTCCACATCCCACACTGTTCTTTGTCGGCCATGCTCCTATTAGAACATCTCCACTAACTTCTGCTTGTAGCATTCAGCCACTTTTCTCCCAAAGTTCCAAATTCTTTCACACCCTTCAAAAAGACATGGACAGATTTTTTCAGAAAAAACCTCCAATCCTTGTACCAAACTCTTAGTTTCTGTTGCTGTGATAACACCATGACAAAAAGTCAGTCTTATAAAAGAAAGTTTATTTTCACTTACAGCTTCAGAAGGACGTGATCCATCATAGCACGTGGAAAGTGGGCAGTAAGAGGCAGGCTGGGTGCCAGGACCAGAAAGTTGAAGGATCACAGGGTCAGTCTTTCAACTGCAAATACAAAACATAGAACAAACCAGAAGTGGAATGATGCTATGAACTCCCAAAACCTACAACAATTGATTCCCTTCCTTCAACAGAACTTACCACCTCCTTAAATGGGGGACTAAGTATTCACTTTCCCAAACCAATGAGGAATATTTCTCATTTAAACCACCACATCCATTCACCTATAAAGCTACAAATGGAATTTATTAACTTGATACCATTAGCTTTCATCAACCCTGAAGTTGAAAATATTACCAGTTGGGTTATTTACAATTTTGATGTCTAATTTCTTGAGTTCTTTATATATTTTGGAAATCAGTTCTTTGTCTGAGGTGGGGTTGGTGAAGAACTTTTCCCATTTGGATTTGAGTTTTGTTTGTGGGGAAAGATATGGATCTATTTTCATTCTTCTATATGTTGGCATCCAGTTATGCCAGCACCATTTGCTGAAGATACTTGTTTTTTCCATTGTATAATTTTAGCTTCTTTTTCAAAAATCAGGTGTTCATTGATGTGTGGATTAATATCCAGGTCTTTAATTTGATTCCATTGGTCAACCTCTCTGTTTTTATGCCAACACCAAGCTGTTTTCATTACTGTAGCTCTATAATATAGCTTGATGTCAGGGATGGTGATGCCTGGAAGTTCCTTTATTGTACAGTACTTTTTGTCTATCCTGGGTTTTTTGTTTCCCCATATGAAGTTGATTATTGTTCTTTCTTTCTTTCTTTCTTTCTTTCTTTCTTTCTTTCTTTCTTTCTTTTTTTTAGTTTTTCGAGACAGGGTTTCTCTATAGCTTTGGAGCCTGTGCTGGCACTAGCTATTGTAGACCAGGCTGGCCTCAAACTCACAGAGATCTGCCTGCCTCTGCCTCCCGAGTGCTGGGATTAAAGGCGTGCGCCACCACCTCCCGGCTGATTATTGTTCTTTCAAGGTCTGTGAAGAATTGTGTTTGGATTTTGATGGGAATTGCATTGAATTTGTAGATTGCTTTTGGTAGGATTGCCATTTTTACTATGTTGATCCTACCTATCCAAGATCATGGGACATGTTTCCATTTTCTGGTGCTTTCTTCAATTTCTTTCTTCAAAGACTTAAAGTTCTTGTCAAATAGGTCTTTCACTTCTTTGGTTAGTGTTACCCAAAGATATTTTATGTTCTTTGTGGCTACTGTGATAGGTGATGTTTCTGTGATTTCCCTCTCAGCTTCTTTATCATTTGTATATAGGAGGGTTACTGATTTTTTTTTGAGTTGGTCTTGTATGCTGCCATATTGCTGAAGGTATTTATCAGCTGTAGGAGTTCTCTGTTAGAGTTTTGGTGTCACTTATATATACTATCATATCATCTGCAAATAACAAAAGTTTGACTTATTCCTTTCCAATTTGAATCCCTTTGATCTCCTTTTGTTGTCTTATTGCTAGTGGCAAAACTTCAAAAACCATGTTGAAGAGATATGGAGATAGTGGACAGCCTTGTCTTGTTCCTGATTTTAGGGGAAATCACTTTGAGTTTCTCTCCATTTAATTTGATGTTGGCTGTTGGCTTGCTGCATATTGCTTTTATTATATTTAGATATGTTCCTTGTATCCCTGATGTCTCTAAGACCTTTATCATAAAGGGGTGTCAGACTTCGCCAAATGCTTTTTCAGCATCTAATTAAATGATCATATATTTTTCTTTCAGTTTATTTATATATTTACATATTTCAAAATACAACATATTTTCATATGTTGAACCAGCTTTGCATCAACCCAATTAAAAAATGGAGTACAGAACTAAATGTAGAATTCTAAACAGAAGAATCTCAAATGGTCAAAAGATACTTAAAGAGGGTGGAAGGGGAAGAGGAGAGGAAAAGGTTAGGGGTGAGGAGAACTTGAGGGAATGGGATGTTGTGATGGAGAACGGACAGAGATGAAAGCAAGAAAAGAGATATCTTGATTGAGGGAGCCATTATAGAATTAGCAGAAACCTGGCTCTAAAGAAATTCCCAAAAATCCACAGGGATGACCCCAGCTAAGATTCTAAACAATAGAGTCTAGAGGGGACCCAATATTGATTTGTCCTGTAGTCAGAATGATGAATATCTTAAATATTACCATAAACCCTTTATCCAGCAATTGATGGAAGCAGAGGCTGAGACTGGCATCAGAGCACTGGATTGAACTGCCAAAGACCAGCTGAAGAGTGGGAGGAATGAGAATATGAGCAAAGGGGTCAAGACCATGATGGGTTCCACCCACTGAAACAGTCTACCTGAGATAATGGGAGCTCACCAATTTCTTCTGGGCTGGGAAGGAACAAGCATAGGACCAAATCAGTCCTTCTGAACATGGTTGACAGTTGTATGGCTGAGGTAGACAGGGGGGCCACTGGCAATGGCACCAGGATTCATTCCTACTGCATGTACTGGCTTTTTGAGAACCTATTCTCTTTGGATATATATCTTGCTCAGCCTAGATATAGTAGCGAGGGCCCTGGACCTTCCACAAAGCAATGTGCCTTACCCTCTCTGAGGATTGGATGGGGGTGGAGTGGGAGGGTATGTGGAGAGAATAGGAGAAGGGGAGGGAGTGGGAACTTGTGTTGGTATGTATAATGAAAATTTCATATATATATGAAAACAGACTATGAATTTTAGATAATATCTAAAACCTAGAATTTTCTCCTGTTTACTATAACTAACCTAATTGATGTTTCCATCAAGATATTTGTCTGATCATGGGGATTGATGGAGTTTTACACTGAAGGCTGAATATCTAAAACAAGATATAGGGAGAAATTTTCTAACTAGAGCACCCAATACTATCTGATCATTGAATATCTCACAAATGCCAGTAAGAGAAATGATTATTCAATCATCATGGCTGCGTTATAAGCATCTGAGAGGCAGAGACAGGGGCGAGAGCATGGCCCCAAGTCTTGTGTGTTGGAGTTTGAATGTCGGTGTTGGGGGCAGTACATATTTGTGTGTGTGAGTATGTCTGTAGAAGCGAGAGGACAACTTTGAGTGTCCTTCCTCAAGAGCCTTCTACCTTAGCATCACTATAACAGGATAAATTAGCATTCCAGTAGGCTCCTATGGATCTTCTACTTCCATCTCCCCTCCTTCCATTGCTGAAGCTATGAGTATGAACCCATATGTTCAGATATTTGAGAGGATCCCAGGGATCAAATTCAAGCCCTCCTACTTGCAAGGTAAGCACTTTCCCAGCTAAAGATATCTCTGCAGCCCTGGTCTCAAGTGTTTTAATAAGACTTTCAAGACAGGATTCTTTCAATGTGACTTTACTTCAATTTTTAACTAACAGACTCAGAAATCAGTGGCCCTTATTACATTCACCAAGATGTTACTCTTCTGACTTCTGCTTAAAATTATTGAAGAGAAGTTATTTCCCCACCCTCCCCAAATTGTTGGTTTCTTAAGTGAAAATTAGACTTATACTTCATCCTACATAAAAGGAGTGCTGTGTTTGCAATATTCTTTTTGTCTGTGGTGGATTTATATAAAAAGTAAGCGAGATATTTTATGGTCCATGTTTAGTGATGTGCTTACACAATCAGAGACTTAGGAATCAACTTCATTATGCAGTTAAGCAGTTCATAAAAGTTACGAGTCCAATGGATTTACCATCCCTTGTTGTTTCAAGCCTTTAACAACAACAGCTCTGTGAACAAAGAAATCATAATGCGAACATTCCAGAGGCTTCTCACCAACCCCCGCTTCAATTATACATGAATTAGCAGAAATGAATTCACAGTTTTATTCCATGATGTAGTGGAGCTCAAGTATTTCATAAAGTGTAGCCGTGCAGCAAATTCTGAGCTCATTTTAGAATAATTACACATTGATGTTACTTGTGTAGTTAAAAGGAAATGTGGAAATTTCCCCATTGTAAGCACTTTTTGAAGGCTCACTCTGTTCTCTAAAGTGAGCAATCTTTCATTCCAGAGGAAGCTGGTAGCTCCATCTTCCCTGTATTTCATCTTCCTCCTCTTTTACCTCAATTAAGAACACTAATGCTTATTCAGACAAGTCTTAATTACAGGCCTGGAGCAAGCCAAGAAGCCTCCATGGATTTCCCAGGTAATTTGTTTAAATGATGCATTTACCTCAAGTTCCTCCTTCTAGGTCCTTTGAATAATTATGACTGAGCTAGAGGAGCCCTAAAATCTGTCCCTTAAATGTCTTCATTTAACATGCTCACCAGAATTTGACATTCTCATATCTCTTTTCCCAACCTCTTTCAAAAAAGAGACACCTGTGGGAGAGAGATTGGCTGACATTTGCAGCTTCTGATATACTAGAAAGACTTTTAATTTTATTATAGAAAATATATCTTAACTTTTAATTTTAATTTTTATTATATGTATATCTATGTGCACATGTGTTCTGGAGCCCAGAGAGGCCAGAAGAGGGCATTGGACCCTCTGAAGCTCTACTTTCAAGCTGTCTGGCCTGGTCTTAGGACCTGAGCTCAGGTTAATCTCTCTGCAAGAGTATCGTAACCAGTAAGCCATCTTTCCTGGTCCAGGTCAGATAAACTACCATGCAGAATGTATTACATTCCTATTAGCTTGAATAATCACAGGATTCTGAGGTCATTAGTAGTCACCCCCATGTGGAAAGTGAGGCTGGCAAGCTAACTGAAGTCATACCAGACCATAACAAAGTGGGGCCTTTAATCCTAGCATCTCAGAATCTGAATCCTGACTCTGTCATAGACCAAGCTGACTGACAGCTTAAGGTGAGAGAAGCTTTTGGTCTACACTCAAATGTACTCAGCAGGAAAATCAGAATTCAATTCACAGAAGTTACGTGTTGTGCCGAGAGGTGGTAGAAAGCTAACAGGAGCGATGTTCTACTTCTCAGAAATAATCATCTAGGATTATAGGTGATTTTACTGCATACAAAACGAAACAACCTTCCTCCCAAAGAGATAGCTAATGGGAAGCTGGTCAACCCCCCAAACACTGATCTCTGTTGTTGCTAAGAAGCAACACAGAAATTTATGCTATAAATTATTTGGACCTGTGAATCTGTGGTAGCTTGAAATGTTATTGGCCCCCATAATCTCCTAGGGAGTGGCACTTCTTAGGAGGTGTGGCTTTGTTGGAGTAAGTGTGGTCTTGTTAGAGGAATTGTGCCTCTATGGAGCAGGTTTTGAGGTTTCCTATGCTCAGGATACTGCAAAGTGTCTCAGTTGACTTCCTCTTGCCCACAAGTCAAGATGTAACCAGCACCTCATCTGCCTGCATGCCCCCATCCTCCCTGCCATGATGATAATAGACTAAACCTCTGAAACCATAAGTGAGCCACTTTGACTAAATGCTTTCCCTTATAAGAGTTGCTGTGAACATGGTGTCTCTTCACAGGAATAGAAACTCTAACTAAAACAGAGGCAAGCAACACAAAGAAAATTGTGATACATGAAAAAATGAGCAAAATTGTATGTGATTATTTTAAAATAGTCATTTACTGATAGGTAGAACAGGTCCAAATCTATACTGGACCTTGAAAATAAAACCTGGGGATAACTGATTTCTCCCTTTACAGGGCTCCAGTCAGTAAAAGACTTAGCCAAGCGTTATTGGCATGTCTTTTACAATGGAGGGTGCTGTGACATCCATATCCAGAGGGAAGCGTACTACAGCCAGAGATTTATTTGCTCACTCATGAACCAAAGGGCCTATTGGGCCACACAAAATAGGCCATCAATACCTATTTATTAAAGAAAGAGGAACTGGGTTGTCTCCACAGAGGACACAGCACACAGATTTGGGGAAGGAAGGAGCAAACTGTGTTTTTAGGAGACTAAAGAAAACTCAGATTTCTGTCTCTTCCCTGCCACCGCCTCCCATATCCCTCCCCCTCCCCCAGTCAACTCCCCCTCTCTCATCAGTCTGAAGAGCAGACCGGGTTCCCTGCCTTTTGGGGAGTCCAAGGACCTCCTACCTCCTTTAAGGTCTAGTAAGGTGAACATCCAAACAGCCTAGGCTCCCACAAAGCCAGTACGTGCAGTAGGATCAAAACCCAGTGCCATTGTTCTTGATTTCTCAGCAGTCCTCATTGTCCACTATGTTCAATAGCAGGAGGCAGTGGCGGGGAAGAGACAGAAATCTTTAATAAATAAATAAATAATAAAAAGAGAAAGAAAAAAAGAAAACTCAGAGAGATAAGTAGAGTTGGTCAGGTGATAAAAAATAGCTGTGAATTGCCAGCAGCCAACAGTCTGGGTATCTGTAGTGGAGTCCATGAGGTATAGTAAGAGGGGACAAGAGCAAAAACTAAGACCAAGGAAGAAAATGCAGAAAAGCACAGCTTTGACATCGTGATGTAATAAGATGCATGCATACTAGTTCCTAGTTCAGTGCTTCAGAAGCCTTGGGAGTTCTGTGGGTGATAGGGCATGAGGAGCAGCTTTTGTTGTTTTTGTAACAGTTTCCTTTCAACCACGCCTAAGTTTGGTCCAGTGAAGAGACCCCTGGTGTGTTCTGGACAGCTTTAAGATGGACTTGTCACCAGAGGAAACAATCCTGGTTAAAGGAGGAGTATGCTCTACTCTCCCTCTCACCCTGTGATGACAGAAGATTAATTATTCAAGGTCAGTGACTACTCAGTCATGGTCCCTTGATGAAATATCTGCAGGACACCAATGCAGCACAGTGTAGCACTCCTCTTGGTGAGACGCCTGCAGGGTTGCAAGTCTGCCACATCTAGCGTGTGGAAGGCCATCTGATTACCTCACGGATTTCTGCTAGCGATTTTAGGTTTTCTCTTCCATAATGAACATAATAGAAGGCTGTGTTCCCTATTCCCATGGGCCATTCTAGAGCAAATTCTAGTACTCAAGGTGTAGACATGGGATTCTCTCATGCATAGTCAGCAAGCCAGATTTGTGGAAGAACCAGAAGTTGTAAGTGGGACCTAAAGTGAGAAGAGCTTTAGAAGACTAAACCCTTAGCCCTCTGTATTTGAAAATAGCACTAGATAGATGGTGTTGCATTGAACTAGTAGACACCTACTTAATGCTAGTGACTTGCTGAATTGGCTGTTAGTCTACATAAAATCCACACATTTTTTTTCCAGAAGTATCCAGTGAGTAGAAACCGAATAACTACAGTTTAAAATCAATAGTGGATGGCATCTCTTATAAATATATACAAATACAAATACTACATAAATTGTTTTAAAATCAAAAGAAGGAGCTGGAGAGATGTTTCAGCAATTACAAGTGCTTGTGGCCAGCACCTATACTGGGTGACTTAAAACAATCTGTTACTACAGCTTGAACCTGATACCCTTCTCTGGCCTCTAAGGCCATACACACACACACACACACACACACACACACACACACACACACACACAAAATTAAATCTTGAAAAATAGACTAAAAATAAGTCATTTATGAAAGGAATCTGAGATATTGTACAAGATTCACTACAATTCTCCAATCTTGCACCAGTTACTGTCTCATTCTAGAATTTTCTAGATAGATGTGGAGAAGACACATTACCTGCTTATTATTGAGAAAATCGCCGAACAAACCCATGTTATAGTTCTTTTTTCACACCTTGCTGTGTCAGCTAAATCTCTGAACCACAACTCAGGATTTGTGCTCTTATTCTCCCACTCTCACAAGCTGGCGACTCCTACTGAGAACGGATGTTTAGCCAACCCCACTTTGCGGAAGCCTATCACTGTTCTTATGTCTAGCATTGCTCTTCCAGTAACTAGGGCTGACTTCTACTTTTCTTATCACCAGAGGTCTCTGCAACTGACTTACGTGAAATGTAACCCCACTGAATGGAGGCTTCTCATAGTAAGACAATGTAAGTTACATAAGCCACAAGTGAACTAGCCTCCCACTTTTGAATTATACTGTTTACAAGACTACCAAGCATTCACCAGGAAGGCCAAAGCCTTCATAAAGTCAAGCAGTCCAACTACCCGGCCTGAATACATTCTCTTCCACCCTAACTTCCCACCATGCTAGCCTAAGTTTTCATGACTGGAAACTAAAATGTCTTGGGCATCTTAAGAGATAAAACAAGCACAAAGAGTCCCTAAGCCAACATATATCTTACCTTCCTTTAGATATGGACTTCTTGGTCCTATCTAAATCATTACTACTAAGAATTAATGTGAACAATGACAGCTCTATTGTCTTAGCATCATCGCGTTCCTCCCTTTAGCTCACATCACTGTCCTTGTTCCTTCCACAGTAACTGAGTTTGCTGTCTTAAGTCACAGATGATAATCTTCATAGTCTTATCTTCAGGACTAAAAGCTCTTCATTCTCCTTATCCATCTGATATTTTTGTACAGGCATAGATAAGTTGTGAGGTCACATTCTGGGCATCTGATAAGAAAGTCCTCAATGCCTATTACTTTTGCTAAATTCTCATTAAGTGTCTTATAAATATTGAGAATGTTTCTAGAGTGTTGGTTTAGCTATATATATTTCTGAAATTTACAGAGTCACCCTCATCTTTTCATATACTCACATAGTCCATTGACTCAAAGCCGGGTTCTGTGGTTATTTATGTTGAATAAAGATGATGCTGTTACTCCTAGGGTCAAAGGTTGTTTTGAACGTATCTTCTAGTACTTATACCATGGAGCAAAGATGAAAAACCCGAGCCCATAAGTCCAGCACATCAGAGATTCATCTCAGGGCTTCAAACTTTGTTAAGAAAATGTTCTAGATTTTAGAATTACTATCTTCAATTCTTTGTCCTTTTGTTATATCAAAGGCAGTTAGAATGGCTTCTAGCATACAGCATACATAAAAAAATAAAAGTTCAAAATGAAAAATGAGAAGCAATATGAACTACATACTGAGAGTTATGCATAAAAATGTTTACAGAGCATTAAGTACTCTGAAGATCATTAGAAATCAATATCTTCAAAACATAACATTAGTCATGTAAGCTTCATAAGCATCTCGCTACACAGAAAAACATGCAGCTGAAAATTTACACTTATGGAAATTTAATGACATCAGAAAATGGGACAGATACAATACAACCAAGCAGATGGAGATGCAAAGTTTCTTTATCTGCATTTTAACCTCCTGTAAATCAAAATTATGAAAATTATAAGTATATTGTATAAACTTTTTAGAAAATGGAAATCTGAGTTTATGGCTCCTGTTTTTTCTAAAATTCCCATGGAGATAACACTAACCAGAAGGAAACAACAGCACAACAGCACTGGCAGCCTGTGACCTGACAAGGTACTCACTGCTACCTGGCTACCCTGATAAAGGCACTGCAGTGCATAATCTCTACCTAGGCTCTTTCCACTCAGTCATGTTCCTTGAACAGTGCTGCAGCACACAGAACCATCCTGTGTTGGTGTGCATGTACATGCATGGTGTTCTCAGTTATGTTTCTATTGCTAAGATGCCATGACTAAGGCAGCTTATAGAAGAAAGTTTGTGTGGGGCTTACAATTTAACAGGGTTAGAATTTATAACCATCATGGCAACAGGCAGGTAGCCAAACATCTTAACCCTTACCAATGAACTGGAGACCAAGCATTCACTATATGAGCCTATGCAGGCCACTCCCATTCAAACCACCCACATGTGGTAATATGCATACATATGCACGTATGTGCAGGTGAGGTATATGTGCAGGTGCTCACTTACACATGTGCATAGGGAGGCCACATATAGTGGTGAGTTTTAACTGTTAATTGACACAATCTATCGTCACTTGGGAGACATCTCAGAAGGGACTGTTTAGCTTATGTTGGTCTGTGGTCCTGTATGTAGAGGATTGTCTACAATCAATTGCTTTAATTGATAAGGGAAGATTTGACAACTGTAGGTAGCACCATTTGGGGATTGAGATATGGACTATCAAAGAGTAGGGAAAGTTGTAGAAATATGAGTGGTGGGGCTGCTCCCCAGCACCCCGCTGCCCGCACGGCTAGCTTTATACCCTAAATAATTACACGGACACTGTATTCATTTAA
>NC_022013.1:13487436-13502087 GCF_000317375.1 Microtus ochrogaster | reverse complement strand
TGTCTCTCTGAGGCGTCTGCCTCTGAGAGGAGAGCTGTCGAGTCTCTGAGCTCACTTCCTCTTCCTCCCAGCGTCTGCTCCTCCCACCTATGTTCTAACCTATCAGGTCAAGCAGCTTCTTTATTTAATCAACCAATGACCTTCCTCCATCAGAAAGTGAGCTAATCGCTAGAGACATAAGTGTATTTAATCTCCCTCCTCTTTACTGTGTGCAGGATGTGGCTAGAAGTTTTAAAGCACCCGCTGCCTTGACATCCCTGCTGGGATGGAGTGTAAGCTGGGATTGTGAGGTAGAATAAATTCAGCTACTTTTCACTGAGGGACTTTATCACAACAGAAAAGAAACTAGGACACCAAAAGTCAGTATTGTGTCTTTCCACAATTGCTTTCCACCTTACTTTCGGAAACACTATCATTTGAACAAGGAGCTCACTGACAAGGCTTCACTGGTTGGTCAGTAAGGCCCAGGAATCCCCACCTCTGACTTGCCAGCCATTGGCACACATCACTACCCTGCATTTGATAGCAGTTCTGGAAATCTTAACTTAGGTCCTCATGCTTGTATGACCAGCACTGTACCCACTGGCCCATCTCTCTCCAGACGAGGACCGTCTTTTCCTTTTAGGGTAAAGTAGATATCTATGGTGGTTCTGACACTGTAACTCCTTAAGTTGATGGAAAAGATTTTGTTTATAGGTCTTTTAGGGCTCACATGACCTAATGAAAATTGGTAGATCAGAGTGTAGGAGACTTGTTTCTCCTGGGCAGTGTTGCCAACACCAAATGACATAGTTCCTTTTTGTTTATTGATATAAAACAACATCATTAAGAAGAAAAGTGAAGATTAAGAATGAATCTGACCATTTTCTACCTGTTGGGCACTTAAGTATATGTCCTGTGGGACATACAGAAGGCACAACTCTTTTTGAGAACCTGAGGGACAATATTACCTGGATATATACTATTCATGTCTTATAATGTAGTAATTTCATTGTTAAGCAGTTATTTCATAGAAATTCTCAAATACTTTACAAGAAGGTGAACAAAGCAATCTTTTTTCAGAATTTTGCTGCTAGGGGAGAAGAAAAATAGTTATATTTTTAGCTCACTGATTTAAAACAGACTAAGGAATTAGATCTGTAAGTATCAACCTTGACACATTGTGTTTGTGTGTGTGTGTGTGCGTGTTTTAAAAAATAGAGGAGGCCACATATATATGTATATCAGTAAAATAATTACTCTGAGGAGGAAAAACTCAGAACTGGATCAAGAGAAATCTTTAAACATACCCAAACTTGCATTTCTTAGAAACTGCAGTAAAGATACTGAAGTTTAACTCCTCACAATTAACAGTTTCTGGGCAGATGGGGCTCCAGGGGCTGCCATAGGGAGTTTAACCTTGATACAATGAGTATAAGGATGACACAAACTGGATTGGTGAATTTTTGGGTATGTGTGTGGAAAGGTGGGACCCAGGGTAAAGTAAAACAAGTGTGATTGGGGTGCATTGTATGGAGTTCATAAGTAACTAATAAAAATATTATTTTGTGGAAAAATAACCTAAATAGATACAAAAATATTCATAATCACTTTTTCTTTCTTCTTCCTCTTCATCTCTCTATTTCTCCCCTTCTTTCTCTCTCTCCCCTTTCTTTTTCTTCTGTCTCTCTCCCAATGTGTCTCTCTCCATCCTTCCCCAGCCTCAGTCCTTTTTTCTTTCCTCCTTTTCTCTCTTTTGCAGTACTGAAGGTAGAGCCTAGATTTTTGTACATCCAAAGTGAGTGTTCTAGCATTGATTTGTATGGTGTTGAAGATTTGGATTTCTTTCCATAAAGGTCTACATTACATTGAATATTTACATTTATTATAATGAATTATTTGCAATGATGATGTTTAAATATTGCAGAATTTAGGGCAGGGAAAATTATCATGATTAGTTTATCGTTAAATCCTCATACAAAACATTGATTTTGAAAGATTTCTTCTAGAATGTAAAGACCCATAATCTCTCGTTTGCTCAGCATCTTGGAAGGCAATGTGCTATGGTAGAAGCGATCTGAGTGTCAGTATCTATCCTACTTTACAATTCATTAGACGGCTTTAAACTATGCACAAACCAATGTAGTACAAGAGCCTTTCTCATAACGGGCAATAATGTCCTACCTTTCACAAACCAATGTAGTACAAGAGCCTTTCTCATAACGGGCAATAATGTCCTACCTTTCACAAACCAATGTAGTACAAGAGCCTTTCTCATAAGCAGTAATGTCCTACCTTTCACTATATGCATTTTTAAGCGACATAAGCAGAAATTGGTTCAGAACAACGTATTCAATATCATTGTTGTCCATCAGGTCAGAATCCTGTCCTATCCTGCTCTGCACTGTGAAAATCTAAGTGCTATGAAAGGTTAACTAGCCTTTCACTGGCACGAATCCATTCCATCACTGCCTTTTTACAAGTTTACCTACAGCACTGATTTCATCACCTAATCCTTCACATCTCTGCTATTACTCTGTAAGTGTTTCATGTCATGCCTTGGTATGTGCTCTAGGAAAATCAATATACCTCGCCAACCTTCAGTTTGAATTAAGGTGTTATTCAAAATCATTGACTTCCTAATGGAATTTTAGCACTAATGTTTTACAACTCCAAGATCTCATGTGTATTTGATATGTCTTTTGAAAATAGTTCAGGAAGGGCTCCAAAAAAGTTATTCTCACATCCTAGGCAATTTCAGGTTGTCTAGAATGGCTGTGAGAAGGAGCAATAGAACCCTTAATGGAATTCATCTACATCTCTTTGATGGAAAAGTTGATATACAGATAAACAAGGCTGTATTATGATGTAAATGTATTTGGAAATAACTTAAATATGCTTATGTAAAAGTATATTTAATATTCATAGAATAGATATTACAGATATGTCTTTGATGGAGATAAGCAGAAGATACATAATTGGGGCCAGATCATACCAGGCAGGGCCTCCTCTTAAGATATTATTTGTGTGACCTATGGGGCAAGTGCCTTCTACAATATTGGTCGAATTACAAACGCTTTACAATACAGCATAAGTGTAAATAAGCTTCATTTGTTTCTAAGTGTAGCTAAGTTAAAGGAGAAATTGATTTTTGTTGCTTGGTGTTAGAATGTATATTTGATTTGAATATCAAGGAATTTTAAAATGTTTTTATAAGTATATATTAACTATACATTATAATGGGTTTCAGCATTTGTATTTAAGTTATTTTCAAATAAATTTATCTATACAGGTCTTGTCTCGGCAATCATATTGTTGACATTTCCCAGGTTTAACTTCTTGAGCATGTCTGGAGGTCAATATCTTGAAGCAGGCATTCTGGACTTGTGGCTCTTGCAATTTTTTCTGCTCTCTTTCCTTTGATTTTCCCTAAGCCTCAGATATAAAGACAGCATTGTAGATATGTTATCTGGGACTGGGGACCCTATAGTCACCATTTCTCTGCATTTTTCCCAGTGTACATCTCTGTAATAGCCTCATCTGCTGTAAAAGAAGCTTCTTTGATAAGGGTTTAAGGGGTGAGAATACACTTACTTACTTACTTACTTACTGGGTAAGAATTTAGAATACAGTTACAAATCAAATTAGCTTAGAAAAATTGTAGTACTTAGTTCTTCAATAGGGTCTATGACCTCTGCACTTATGGGTAATTGGCAAGGTTTGGAGTACCAGGAATGAATTACTTCCTTTCTTAAGTCCAAGTAAACAGCTCTGATTTACCCAAAGTTGTAAGTGTCAGTATTGTACCTTTGGGAATTTCATCCCAGACTGGTTATTGTTGTGATTCAGCCAGGTATGACAACTGATTTCTTTTCTTCCTTGGCAGCTTTCATAATACCTTCCCATACTATAAGAATGTCCAGCATTTTTAAGTGGCTGGAACTTGGTTCCTTACACTAAAAAGGCAAGCATTTTCTGACTGAGTAGTCACCCTAGTTCTTAGTTTTTTAACAATGGAAGTGTGCTAAATTCTGTCACATGCTCTTCCTGTATTTACTGAGATGACTTTTATCTCAACTTATAGTAAATGGTATAATACATCAATTGTTTTACCTCCATTGAACAATCAATGTACCTTCCCAGTAAAAGTTCTTCTTAGTCATCTAATGGGCTATGGAATTAGGTTTGCTGGTAGTTCATTATGAATGTATGAATCTTTTATACCAAGAAAATTGGTCTTTGGGTTTCTTTTGCTTGTACATCTTTTTCTGGCTTTGAAATTAGAGTAATTTGGCCCTACAAAATCAATTGAATGTGGGAGTGACATTTTTATTTCTTCAACTTTTTTGGAAGAATTTTAAAAAATGATTGACCTTCATTCTTCTTGAACAACTGAAAACCATATAGACATAAACAGAAGTAGCTACCCAATACCAACAGAATGTATTCTTATTGCAGCATACGAAAACTTTCAAAACGTCACCTATGATGTCACAAAGTTTTGAGACATTCAAGAGAATTGAAATCTTACAGCTATTACTTTTAACCTGGTGGGATTAAAACTGAACATTTCTGACTAAACAAAACAGAAAATTCACAAATATGTAACAATTCAACAATATATTCTTGAAGGAAGAAACTGGGAAAATAAATCAAAGAAAAGCTGTGGTAAATAGCTCTGTCTTAGTTAGGGCTTCTGTTGCTGCAATGAAACACCATGACCAAAAAGTAAGTTGGGTAGGAAGGGGTTTATTTGGCTTAAACTTCCATTTTGTTCTTCATCATGAAGAAAATCAGGACAGGAATTCAAACAGGGCAGGAACCTGAAGGCAGTAACTGATGCAGAGGCCATGGAAGGGTGCCACTCACTAGACTGCTCACTATGACTTGCTCAACTTGCTTTATTATGGAACATAGGACCACTAACCCAGTGAAGAAAACACCCAGAATAGGCTGGGCCCTCCCTCATCAATCAATAATCAAGAAAATGCCTTACAGCCATATCTTATGGAGGCATTTTCTCAATTAAGGTTCCCCACTTTCAGGTAACTATAGTTTGCATGTCAAGTTGACATAAAACTAGCCAGCACAAGCTCAGTTAGTAAAATCCTCGCTGTACAAGCATTGTGACCAGAATTCAACTCTCAGTGCCACACGACAAGCCAGATGTAGCAATCTGGGCCTGCACTTCCAGAGCTGGAGAGGTGGAAACCAGATTGATTCCTGGGACTTGATGGCCAGCCAGTTTAACTGAAAAAGTGATCTTTAGTTTCAGTGAGAGATTCTGTCTCAAAAAAAAATGGAAAAGTGATTGAAACAACCCCTGACATCAACTTCTGGCCTCCGCATTCATGTGTACACACATGAACACAAGCATAGTCAAACATGTGCAGTTGCACACAGAAGAATTAATGCTTTCCATGGTCTAGGATTCTCTTAGCTTCTTTTCTATGTTTCTGTGACAAAATACCATGACAAATGCAACTTAAGAGAGAAAGAGTTTATTTATTCATAGTTCAAGAATACAGTCCACATTTGGACCTTGGAAGCTCATTCTGGTGCTCCAATGACTGGAGATGGAGGGGAGAGGAGTGGGGAAGGGGGAGAGGGAGGGAAATGGGAGGCTGGTAGGAGGCAGAAATTTTTGTTTTCAATAAAAAAAAATACAGTCTGTAATGGTGCTGAAATCAGCATGTCAGGAGCTTGATGATCTGGTAACATCACATCCATGGTGTCAGGAAATTGATGACCTGGCCACATCACATTCATGGTGTCAGGAGATTGGTGACCTGGTCACATCACATCCATGGTGTCAGGAGATTGATGACCTGGCCATGTCACATTCATGGTGTCAGGAGCTTGATGACCTGGTCACATCACATCCATGATCATGAAACCTAGAGTAATGAGTGTTAGTGCTCAGGTAATTTTATTATTTTTATTCAGTCTGTGACCAAAAGTTCAGGGATGAGTATAACCCACTTTCAAGATGTATCTTCCCCACTCAATTGGCTAATCAGCAACCCTCAGGTGTGGGCAAAGGCTCATCTCCTACATGACTCTTGATTCTGCCAAGTTGACAACACTAACAATCACATTTTCTAGCTGACCATGAAAACACCTTTGTGATATAAGAATCCTTCAAGTTTGTTATGACATATTGAGTAATGATTTTGAAAGTAAGTACATGAAAGACAATACTGACCTCCTTAATACAGATTTGATGGAAAATCACAAGGTTCTTTACTGTAGGATCCCAAGATGTCAATGAAAAATAAGCTGCTTTTAGCTAACAATTAAAACAGAAATTGTTCCAAATTATATTAGACAACTTAGTTTGATGATTTGTTTACACATATAGACATATTTATACTGATCTATTGGCAGTTGGTAAATTCTCTGGGAGGGAGTCAATTTTCTTCTGGGATGTGACCATTAATAGATTTTTCATGCTCCGGTGGAGGTACATACTGTCACCTCTAATTGGATTCAGTAGGGAAAAAAAGTACACAAAGTTGGAAGGAAGACATGGCAGAGTGGTTTTCTTATTCTGTGAAGTTTTGAATACATAAAACATAAAAAATGTAGGTCCAGGTACCAGTATTTTTACTTGTGATAGATTTCAGCCATGTATGGCCAGAACACATCGATGGAGAGTGAGAACTTGTATTCGCCATCTGTTTGCTTCTCAGATTGATGACGGCCTCAAGGTAAAGCTTTTGAAAATTATTTGGAGGAGAGTATCAAATCTCCCTCACGTGGTCTGTGGAAGATATATTCCTGATATTAAAAATAAAAATTTCTGTGGAATACACAACGAACAGTATCTTTTACCAATAAAGGCAGGTGATATTTCTGAGAAGCTAGTGTGTGTCAGGCTTGTGGAGCTGCCACCCTCCATTTCCACCCTCAAGTGTCTTACATACCCGAAATCAGAAGCTAAATTAGCTCTGTTCCCTTTTCTAATTCTGCTACCATAAGACCTTTCATAAACACACAGATGGCATTATGACACTACTGCTGACTGTTCGAAAGACCTTAACTCTCACCAGGAAAGGACACTTCTACTTTTGCTTAACTCATTATGCAATAGGTTAGTTTTAACGATCAATTGGACACAACCTACAAACACCTAGGAAGAAAGGCTTATTGCAGAATTATGTAGACCAGCATGGCCGGTAGGCTTGTTGTTGGGGATTTGTCTTGGTTGTTAGTTGAGGTAGAATGACCAGTGCATTCTTGGGCAACACAATTCTTTAGACAGGTAGTCCTGCACTACGTAAGAGTGAAGAAGAGTAACTGAAAGCAAACAACGATACACTCATTTGTCTCTGCTCTTGATCGTGGATGGGATGTGACTAGCTGCTTGAGTTCCTGCCTGGACTTCCACAAACTGATGGACTTTACACTGGAATTACAAGTCAAATAAACCTCCTCCTCGAGTTGCGTTTTGGTGAGGTTATTTACTCACAGCAATAGAAATGAAACTACAGCATGTATCAAACCTTTCTCTCTCCACCTTAGCAACTTCTCTGAGGCTCTCTCCTTCCACTCCAGCTCAGCCCCCTCCACTGTGTCCAGGCCCATGGGCATCTTGCTCTTCCTCAGCTTACCAGGCTCTCAGCCTGAGGTCTTCTCTGTTTGATGTCCCAACTTCCCTTACTACCCATTGAGATGGTTAGTTGTTATTGTCAATGTGGTGGGTTTGAATTCAACTATGAAGCAAGTGTATGGATTGTTCTGAGTGCTCTTCCCTGGGAGGGTTAAATGGAGAGACAAACCTTCCCAGGGTAGGCAGCACCTAAAGTTGTGGCGGTGGGAGGAACACTCAGTGCTGCTTGTTTGCTTCTTGCTGGTGAGTGAACCTATCCAGTTCCTCCTCCTCCTGCTGCTGCTGCTGCCGCCGCTGCTGCTGCTGCTGCTGCCATCACTACCATCACCCTCTGTTGCCATTAGAACTCAATTTCTCCATCCTTCTTACCTAGACTGCAAATGACCAGTACTTCAGGAATCCTTTAGACCTTCAGCACCAGAGTGAGACTGCTGAGACATCCAGCTCTCTGGACTGAGAAGCTCCTCTATTCTCAGGCTTCCTACTGTATAGACATCCATTTGTGTACACAGATTGCATCATTGATAGGCAATATAATAAGTTATTTCTTGTACTAATTTTCATTCTATCCATTCTGTTCCTCCAGTGAATCTTCAACTCTCACATGTCTGTCTTCCTGATCCTTTTCAAACTTTTGTTCAAACACTGCCAGCTAAGTCAACAATGACTTCCCTTTTAAAATTTCAATCCACCCCATTTCAATTTCCTTAGCTTCCTTAATCTTTTTTAATATTTCCCATTATGCCTCTCACCTTAAAAATCTTTTATATATTTGCTTATTTTATTATTTGTGCTGCTCACCCGCCTTTGCTTTTGGCCGAGTGCATCTGTCCTGTTGGTTGTTTCTGCTGTTACCATCTGAATCTCTGCGGACATGACCTCTGTTCCAGAGTATTTCTTATTTTGTGAGTTCAACTATGAATAGTGTGTTCAGGTCACAGATTATGACCAATGTCAACAAAAAATTATATACACCTAGCATGGAGCAGCTTTCAGTACGTGGGCCCTTCCCCTTCCCTGTCATCACCCTACAAGCAAAGAAGGGCCTATGAGTTTCTCTACATCCAAACCAACTCCATCCACAAATACCCATCGTTTGCAATTTAAGCTAATTTTTCATTTTAGGCTGCTATTAAAGGAAGGGTGATATTTAAAGTTGAGCTAAAGGGTGTGTGGATATAAAAAGTTGAGAAACAACTGCTGTAAGACACCTGGCACAGTTCCGGACTTGTGACAAATGTCCCATAAATTCTGGTTGAATGAGTGCTCATTAAGGACTACGGGGTGCAGGGGAGAGGAGAGGCCACATGTTGAATAGTAATCACTGACAAAAGTTCACATTAAATGCCATGTAGGAATATTGTGTTTGTTGCAGCAAGTCATAAATAAGATAAGCTAAGGCTCTGAAATGAGTAATGACGGCCATTTGGGATCCAGATGTGGTGAAGCAGAACTCCAACCTGCTAGTGGGTTTATAGGAGCTGTTAATAAAGATAATGTTATTGAAGGTATTTCTAGAACTACGACATTGTTCAGAGGTTAGAAAGCCACACATTTCTGAATTATCCAAAGACACTATTTTCTAGCCAAATCACTCTCCACCCTTGTTTCATTTCTGTTGCTGTGATGAAATAGCCTGAGCAAAAGCAAGTTGCAGGAAGAAGGATTGACTGTATGCACAGTTGCAGGTTTCAGTCTGTCACTGAGAAGTCATGGCAGGAGGTCAGTGAGCAACTCACTGTGTCCACGGTCAGGAGCAGAGAGCAGTGGGTCCTTCCTCCCCTTGCTGCTTCTCTTCAACTGGCTTTTCTTCAAAAACCAGCCTGTGATACGATGTCATCCACATTTAGGTGGGTGTCCTTCACTAGTTTTATGTCAACTTGACACAAGCTAGAGTCATCTGAAAGGAGGGAACCTCAATTAAGAAAA
Organism: Microtus ochrogaster; assembly: GCF_000317375.1. Lineage (NCBI taxonomy): Eukaryota > Metazoa > Chordata > Mammalia > Rodentia > Cricetidae > Microtus > Microtus ochrogaster. The sequence goes on along the minus strand of NC_022013.1, from coordinate 13,492,567 downwards.
TGCCTCCATAAAATCTGGCTATAAGACATTTTCTCAATTAGTGATTGATGGGGGAGGACCCAGTCTATACTGGGTGTGTCCATCACTGGGGTAGTGGTCCTGGGATCTATAAGAAATCAGACTGAGCAAGCCATAGGGAATAAACCAGTGAGTAGCATACCTCCATGGCCTCTGCCTCCGCCCCTGCCTCCAGGTTCCTGCCTGATTTTCTTCAATGAAGAATAGCAATATGGACGTTTAAGCCAAATAAAACACTTGCTCTCCAACTTTCTTTTTGATCATGGTGTTTCATTGCAACAATAGAAATCCTAAGACAGTTATCTTCCAAAACTCCCCCTTTTTGATATAATACCTATACAAAATGTTTCTCTATTTTCTCTACTCTCTTATCTTGCCTTATCCCTTGCAATGGCATTCATGAGTTTATGTGATAATGTTTTGCATTATCTAGAATGTATACTTTATGAGCTATGTTTCAGTTCCTATATATAAGACTGTATTTTTATTTTTAATTTTTACTGTATGTAAATATCTATATGTGTGTATGTATACAAAAGTGCAGATACCCACTGAGGTCTGAATAATATGTTCCCCTGGAGCTGGAGTTTTAAGAAGTTGTTAGCCACCCAATGAGGGTACTAGGAATCAAAATTGGGACCTCTGCAAGAGCAATACCTTTTCTTAATGCTGACTCCCCTCTCCACCTTCTATATCTAAAATAGGCAAGGCAGAAAAAATGAAGCCAAATATTGGCTAAATCATTGCATGGGTGAACAATACAATTCTCCATTACCTGTGATGCAGAAGGCAGAAGATGTATCTCCCAGGTGTGACAAGACCAGGTGTGAATAGGAAACTAAAGAGAAGAGCCAGAGCTCAAAGACCCTTTCCCTCTAGAGTAGACAGTAGAGGCCCCTCTCATTGTCTCGGAGAATACAGTGGGAAAGAACAGAGCGCCATACAAACAAGGGGAAGAAGTAGAGGGTCCAAGACAGCATCTGCGGAGACCCATCATTTCATTCTTTGTTGCTTGATATCCCAAAGATCAGTGAAGTCCACTGATCAGTGAAGTCTTAATGACCTCTTTACACACTGAGACAATAGGGATGATCTTTCGGGAATTCACCAAGACCAGATAGCCTGGGTCTGAAAAAGCATGGGATAAAACCGGACTTACATAGCAGTCAATGAGGACTACTGAGAACTCAAGAACAATGGCAATGGGTTTTTGATCCTACTGCACATACTGGCTTTGGGGGAGCCTAGGCAGTTTGGATGCTCAACTTACTAAACCTGGATGGAGGTGGGCGGTCCTTGGACTTCCCACAGGTCAGGGAACCCTGATTGCTCTTAGAGCTGATGAGGGAGAGGGACTTGATCGGGGGAGGGGGGAGGGAAATGGGAGGCGGTGGCGGGGAGGAGGCAGAAATCCTTAGTGAATAAATAAATTAAAAAAAAATAAATAAAATTTAAAAAAAGAAAAAAAAGACTCTCTCCAGCTTCAAAGATTCATCCTTGACTTAGCTTAGCTTAATTCTGTTCTGACATTCTTGGCTGTGGTTTCAATGTATATTTGTATCTTCATTCAAGTCATTCATTACAAACTCTCTTTATTAACATAAAATTACTTTTAGGGCTATAGATAGAGTTCAGTTGGTAAAGTGATTACCACAAAAGCATGAGGATCCTTCTAACACACTTTAAAAAGCTGGGTATCCTCGGAATCCCAGCATTGGGAAGATAGCACAGGTCAGTCACTGCCCACATTGGCCAGTTGTCCTAGGCTTGTTTCAGACTGCTGAAAAACTTTCTCAAAAAAACATGGTGACAGCACTTGAGAAACAAAGTCTGAGGTTGTCCTCTGGCTTCCATATGCACACACACACACATGAAGAGACACATACATACAAATCCTTAATTACATCTGCAGAGATACTTTTTGAAATAGGTCTCATTTTCAGGTCCTGGGATAAGGGACAGATGGTAGTCAATAAGTAGGACACAAAGTTATTATTCAAGCCAGTTCAACATCCTAGCACCTGGGGAATAATCTCAAGATTTCCCTATGATGAGTTTCCTGGCACAGTCTCACTTCTTGGTGTTAGCAACATTCACAATTGGGCTTATTTATTCCACCGTTGTTGCTTTCAATGCCATCAGCTGCACTACTCTGCCATTCCCAGAGAAACTTCATTCTAGAGAAGGATGCTATAAACAGAAGGCCCTTAAGAAAATATTAATGCAGTGTCTTCTTTTCCATTACTGTAACGACTCAAGTGATGAGCTATTTGCTCTTCTACTTTGCTTTCTGCTACTCTGATGAACACCACGACCTTTTGGAAGCTTTAGGAAGAATGTATAAAGAATGTATCTTCTTTGTATTTACACTTCGCAATCCATCATTGAGGGAAGTCAGGGCAAAAACCCAATCAAGAAATGAATCAGAAGTCATGGAGGAATGCTACTCACAGGTGTGTGCACCGGCTTATGATTGGCTACCATTTTTTACATAGGATATGACCGATTAACTATGGATGGTGCCACCCAAAGTGAGTTGAATCCTCCTCTATCACTGGCAAGCAAGACAATATTTCACAAACATACCCACAAACCAATCTGATCCAGACAATTATTTACTTGAGGTTCGCTCCTCCCAGATGACTTTGGTTGTGTTAAATTGACAATAAGCCCTAATCAGGATGGCAGCTCCATTGCATGCCAGATATTTCCACATACTCCCTCCCAGACATTCCCAAGTTATATATCCACGCTATCCACTGACTGTTCCCTCCCACCATGTATTCTATAGCCAAGGCTCTCCTCTATGGCTGTGCTTCTCTATAGCCCTCTCTGGCAGAGTATGATGGGGAATATTATTGTCACCTTAACATGATTTAGAATCTCCTAAGAGACAAACCTTTAAGAATGTCTATGAGTGAATTTTTAGATTGGGCTAATTTAGGTAAGGAGTCCTGTCCTAAGTTTGGCAATGCCATTCCATGGTCTGGGGTCCTGGACTAGACAAGTTGAGCTCGAGCCTCCATCTTTCTCTGACCCCTTACTGAGGATGTAGTGTGATCAGCTGCCTCGTGATCCTTCTGCTATGGATCCTTTTCCCACGATGACAGACTTTGCCCTCAATGCATGAGCCAACATAAACCCTTCTTCTGAAGTTTACTTTGTCAGTTATTTTGTCCGGGAAAAAGCAGAAGTTGTTAATAAAAGGAGATGGCCTCTTATTTCTGGGCCTAGACTGAGTACTTCTTTACGTCTGATTCCAGTTACAGGAAAGTGCTCCTCTTCCTCCACTGTTCTCCTCTTAACATGTTCTAAGCCACAGAGTACTGAATGTTTTCCAGGAGTCAAGCGTGACACTTGAATTATTTGTAACAGCAGAGTTGGAGGATGGCATGGGGCATAAGAAGCTGGAGGAAGGAGATGAGGTGAAGACAGGCACAAAGGCAACTGAATTGCAAAAAGTCTACAGAAAGATAGAAACTTCCTCTGTGTTTTAGCATTGCTCTGCACACTTCTCTGCCTGGGTGGTCCTCCATATTCCAAAACCCTCCAAGGATGACTCTGGTTCCATCAGCACCTCCTCCCCTCCCCCAGTTTCCACGACCTTTCTGAGCCAATGATTTACACTTGGCCTATTGTTGCTATTGTCACTATTGTCGCTCTTGGCACTCCTTTCTTTGCCAGTTATTCGCGCAACATCAACTGCAAACACTTGTCCTGGGTTGAAATTCAACCTTTGCTCTTGTCTCTTGAACCCAGGCAGCTGACTGAGGCTGGAGAAAATCACATTATATTCCCACTGACTGTACTTTAAATTTATTATTTATACTCTACCCAGAAACCTATTCAATTTACTCCCCCACTCTGCAAAATGACCCTCTTCCCTTGTCTTCACTCCTTAAAATACCAAAGTCATCCTTCCCTCCACCTCATTTTCAGCTATTGACCTGCTCCTAGTTTTTCTCAGAAAATAGATGAAAACAGAGAATGTCTGTAGCCCCATGACCCCAAATTTGTCAACCTCTCTTCTCTTCTCCCAATGAACCTTCCCAAATAGAAAGTAAACTCAGATCCTATCTAGGCAGATAGCTCCATTTGTGACCTATGTCCTGTGTATTCTGGTCTCTGAAGTGCTTGTTCCTGCAAACTCTTATTTATTTTCATGGCATCTCTATTGACTCATCCCCATGAACTAGAAACTATGCCTAATAAATACTCAACAGGAAAAGAAAGATCCCCTGGATTCACATGATTGCCCAGCTACCAGGATTTCACCTTCCTCTTTGAACACAATTTAGAGCATCTTTTTAGCTCCCAGTCTCTCTCAAATCCAATTTGATGGTGAAGCTATTCTCTCATTACCCTAGTTGCCTTTGCCCATCATGTTAATTAAGCTGTTAATTCTAAGCTATCACCTTATGCCATTCTTGGCACTGGATATAGTTGATGCCTGCATTTTGAGACAAATGCCATAGCTCTTTTTTTTTAATGGTAGAAAAAGGAGAATGGGAGATTTGTACAACGAGATCCAGTGACCCCCACCTCCCACCGCGTCTGGAATGGAGTATCAAGGATACACACATCTTAGCAGTCCCTGTCAAGACATTGTTCTGCCCAGTGTTGACCATCATTAAAAATTTACTTGTTGGTTATTATTGTGTGTGTGTATGAATGCACATATGTGTAGGTACATGATTTATATATGAGGGTATGTGTAAGACAGTGCAAGTATAGAGGTCAAAAGACAGCTTTGTGAACTTGGTTCTTTCTTCACACATTCTGTGTGAATTCTGGGATGGAACTCAGATCACTAGTTTTATGTGGCAAATGCCTTTTCCTGTTGAGCCATCTTCCCAATAATTGGCAAACAGTCACTCTTGCCTTTACTTCTGCATCTGTGGCATTCTTTATTAGTACTGAAGAGTGGAGCTGTATAACCTCAGTTTCAAAGACTTCTTTCCCAAGTCACTCCCTATGTGAGTTTTACTCTCATTCTTTGTGTGTGCATGTATTGCATATGCTCATGGACCTGTGCATTCACTGCATGTGCTCATATACCTGTGCATTCACTGCATGTGCTCATGTGCCTGTGCATTCACTGCATGTGCTCATG
>NC_022013.1:13475441-13487056 GCF_000317375.1 Microtus ochrogaster | reverse complement strand
TGCTCATGGACCTGTACATTCACTGCATCTGCTCATGCACCTGTGCACTCACTGCATGTGCTCATATACCTGTGCATTCACTGCATGTGCTCATGTATCTGTGCATTCACTGCATGTGCTCATGGACCTGTGCATTCACTGCATGTGCTCATGTACCTGTGTATTGACTGCATGTGTTCATGTATCTGTGCGTTCGCTGTGTGTGGAAGACTAAGCATCAGTTCAGCTGCCATTCTTCATCCACCCTGATTTTTTAACATCAAGATATATACTTTTTATTGTTTTATTGTGCTATATATTTTTCTCCACTCCCCTTCCTTCCTCTCCCCTCCCCTTTTACCCTCTCTCATGGTCCTCATGCTCCCAGTTTAATCAGAAGATCGTGTCTTTTTCTACTTCCCATGTAAATTAGGTCCATGTAGGCCTCTCTTAGGGTCCTCATTGTCTGTGTTCTCTGAGATTGTGATTTGTAGGCTGATTTTCTTTGTTTTACATCTAAAAGCCAATTATGAGTGAGTAAATGTGATATTTGTCTTCTTGTGTCTGGGTTACCTCACTCAGTTTGATGTTTTCTAGCTCTATCCATTTGCCTGCAAATTTCAAGATGTCATTGTTTTTTTTCTGCTTTGTAATACTCAATTGTGTAAATGTACCACATTTCCTTATCCATTCTTTGGTTAAGGGGCATTTGGGTTGTTTCCAGTTTCTGGCTATGACAAACAATGCTACTATGAACATAGTTGAGAACATGTCCTTGTGGTACAACTGAGCATTCTTTTGGGTATATACCCAAAAGTGGTATTGCCTGGTCTTGAGGTAGGTTGTTTCCTAATTTTCTGAGAAATCGCCAGCACTGACATCCAAAGGGGTTGTACCAGTTTGCACTCCCACCAGCATGCAGGAGTGTTCCCTTTACCCCACAACCTCTCCAGCATAAGTTGTCATCAACATAAGTGTTTGTGATCTTGGCCATTCTTACAGGCGTAAGATAGATTCTCAGAGTTGTTTTGATTTGCATTTCTTGGATGGCTAAGGATGTTGAGCATTTCCTTAAGTGTTTTCAGCCATTTGAGATTCCTTTGTTGAGAGTTCTCTGTTTAGGTCTCTACCCCATTTTTATTAGATTATTTGTTCTTTTGATGCTTAATTTTATGAATTCTTTGTATATTTTGTAGATCAGTCCTCTGTCTGATGTGGAGTTGATGAAGATCTTTTCTTATTCTGTAGGCTGTCATTTTGTCTTGTTGACAATGTCCTTTGCTTTCCAGAAGCTTCTCAGTTTCAGGAGGTCCCATTTATTAATTGTTTCTCTCAGTGTCTGTGCTACTGGGGTTATGTTTAGGAAGTGGTCTCCTGTGCCAATGGGTTCAAGTGTACTTCCCACTTTCTCTTCTATGATGTTCAGTGTGATTGGCTTTATGTTGAGGTCTTTGATTTGGACTTGAGTTTTGTGCATGGGGAAAGATATGGATCTATTTTCATTCTTCTACATGTTGATATCCAGTTATGCCAGAACCGTTTGTTTTCTTTTTTAAAATTTTATGATTTTTTTTTGTCAAAAATTAGGTGTTTGGATACGTGTGGATTGATGTCCAGGTCTTTAATTTGGTTCCATTAGTCCTCCTGTCTGTTTTTATGCTGATACCTGGCTGTTTTTAGTACTGTAGCTCTGTATTAGAGTTTGAAGTCAGGGATTGTGAGGCCTCCAGTGTTTCTTTATTTTACAGAATTGTTTTGGCTATTCTGGATTTTTTTTGCTTTTCCGTATGAAGTTCAATATTGTTCTTTTAAGGTCTGTGAAAAATTTTGCTGGGATTTTGATGGGTATTGCATTAACTCTGTAGATTTCTCTTGGTAAGATTGCCATTTTTACTATATTAATCCTGCCTGCTTAAGAGCATGGGAAGACTTGGGAAGTCAAGGCTTTTTAATGAGCCTAGAATTCATCAAGTAGGCTTGGCTGGCTGACAAGTGAACCCCACAGATTTACAAGTCTCTTCCTCTACAGGACTGGGATTACAGAAACACAACACAAGTCTGCCTTGTTAAAGAGGGTTCTTGGGATGAAGCTAAAGTCCTAGCATTTGAAAGGGAATCATTTCACCAAATGAGCCAACTCCCTCTTTTTTTCTATACCTCAGACAAACAACTGACGACCTGGCATCCACTGTGCTATTATCTCATCCTGGCTCTCAAAAATCATTGACTCAATTACTATTTGATTACCTAATTAGAGACTATGCATCAAAAGTTTATGTGTCCCAATTCTAATTATAGGCTTACCTCTCATATCTCATTTGTTTTCCCAGTTTATTAACTGGTACTACCATCCACCCAGTTTCCTGGTGAATTTAAAAATACATTTACGCCTTCATTTCCCCTTGTTTTTTTTTTTTCTAGCACATCATACTACTTAATCCAGACACTGTCTACTTCTCACTAGGGCCACCTCAAGCTGTAATGAACCGTAACCATCATCCTTCATCTATTCCACTAAAAGAATTTTCTATGTTTTCATTTCTACTTTGTTGTATATAGTATGTACATTAGTCATGGATATATTAAGCATCAATAAAGCATATCATGTAATACTGTGTTCCATATTACTCATAGTAAAATCCAAATCCCCTACTGTTTCCCAAGAGGTTTGTCCATACCTGAAGCTTCTTCTCCAACTACATCTTAGAGCATTTCCTTAGCTAACTGTGCTCTGTCTGAAATAAAGCTTGTTCATTAAGCCATAACACTATCAGGAAATCAAGGAGTCTTTCAGAGATGGAACATAGAAGGAAGTTAGCTCACTGAAAATGTTATTTTGAAAGTAATCATGAGTGTCTGCCTTCTCCTATCTATGCTTTTTACCCACTATGTATTCAATAAAATGTCTTTCTGTCAGAGTTTGCATGCTGTCTCATTCTCATGATCACCCCGGTGAGAGGTACATGTTTGGCAGAGAAAGACCACAAAGGTGAAGAGCTATTCCCACAATATCATATGGAAGACTCACATATATACTTGATATATGGACACTGATGTTGACCTTAACCACCCAGTAATGGCTGGGTGTTTTCAGTATTCTCTGCTACAAAGCCACAACTCCACCAATAATTATTTTATTATTTTTCTTCCCAGTTTGTGAGACATAGTCTCACTATGTAGTCTTGGCTGGTATTGAACTCACTATATAAAATAGAGTATCCCTGGAACTTGCTGTAATCCTCCTGTTAGCCTGTTTAAAACTGGGGTTATAGGCATAAGTCACCATGCCTGGCCATTCAGTGCTGTATAAGGAATTCAGAAAATGTCATTCATACTTTGTGGCAGAGAGATTTGCTTCACTTCCTCAGGTGCAAGGCAAATATTATAGTTTTAATTATTAATAAGCTTCTTCCTTCCCCCAAATGGTATAATAGCCTGGGAAAGTGATGCTCATTGCATGAGGTAGTTCCCAACATGCATATGTCACTAGATATTAATGAATGCAGTAACTAACCCCCCACTGTAGACCCATACAGACTACATCTATATAGGTACTATGACCTAAAAATTTCTTTTCCTTGCCTTCTGCCAAGTTCTCACACTGTCCTAAAGCTCAGTTCTTTGTGTCTGCCTAGATTTAAATAAAGCATATTCACATATTCAGTGCCTTCTTCATAGTGTTTGTTACTGAGCACATTACTCAGTATTGCAGTCTGGTCCCCACATTGCAGCTCACTGCTTTACCTGATGATCCCTTTGAAGCTTTTGTGTAACCTAACACCTATCACTGACTCTGAAGGTCATAAACTGTGTCTCAGTGTGTGCTCGTTGGGAATCATTAAACTAGGTGAACAGCCAACGCCATTCTCTATGACTGAGCTGATGTTTTTGTAGGCTATGCAGGCACCTCACACTGCGGCCACATCTTCCCACTGAACCTCAGTAGAGGAACACAGCAGCTTTCTTCTTCTTGTCTTCCCTAAGTGTACACTGGGGATCTGCTGCACTATAACCAACAGAACCCTGACACCTCTCTTGCCAGATACCCTGGATGACAAACAGAATATACTTGAAACCAAAATAACTGACAGATAGATGAGTGCAAGCCCAGCAGTTAGTCAACATACATGGTTGAATAAATATGGAATGACACAGGCAGCCTGTTTAGAATTAATTGCCAACTTGACCCAGACTAGAATCATTTAAGTGGAGAATTTCCAGTTGAGGAAGTGTCTAGAATATTTTTGCTTGTGGTCACATGTATGAAGGATTAGCTAGAGATTTAATTGATGTAGGTGGATCCAGACTATTGTGGGTAGTATCATCCCTAGGCAGGTAGTTCTGAGTTGTATAAACAAGCTAGCCAAAGACGATTAAGCAGAATTTCTCCAGGATTTCTGCTTGAGCTCCTGCCATGATTTTTCTTAATGATGGCCTGTAACTTGCAAGCTGAAATAGACCTTTTCTTCCACTAACCTGTTTTTGGCTATGGCATTTATCACATCAACAGAATGAGACGAGAACAAGAGGGAAAGATTTAGGCAGATGAAACAATAGCAGTATGTCTGAATTCTGTCTGTATATGGTTATTCATGGGTAGTGCTATCTTGACACTGTACAAAGACAAAGAGCAAAAGAGGCCTCCACAAAAGAACTGTTAACCAAAGATCATATGTGACTCTTTTGTGTTCATACCTACAGTGTGGAAGCTCTGTGTCCAGAATAGCATGAATGTAACTCCTATTAATTTGTAAAGTGTAACTGATTAGTATTTTATTTTAGTATTTTCTCTAATTATAAAAGTAAATATTCAATTGAAAAAATATGGAAATCTATAAGTGTACAGAAAAATTTATTCATAAAGATTCGTCTACCTTGAAAGAATGAGTCAGTCTAATGAAGATATTTCAAGTCTTTATAAATACTTTATACAGCTGAATACATTTACATGTGAGACTTAGCACTTTGGTTTCTGGATAGTATTATGATATAGCATAATTTTGTATCTAAAAATAACTTCTTGGAAAGCTTTTAAATGATTGTGAGATCCCTCATCATATCCACCCTCATTATTTTCTCAGGCAATTTTGTCTTTGAGAAGGTTGTAGGTTATCTTCATGATAAATTCTGCTGTAAGGTATTTGTCCCGAGACTGGCCCTAAAGATGGATATAAACATGGAACTGGAAACTTGACAAGAGATAGTGACAGGTCCTGGAAGGGGGGGCTTGAAAGAGTTGATAAGTTAAAAGAAAGTATGAAGTAATAAAGTGAGAAGTGAGAGGGAAAACATTCTAAGTAGAAAGAGTTGTATCTGAAGAAACACACCTCTTTAATAATTACTGCCATACAAGGAAGCATGTCTGTCTTCATATAACTGCAGTTGTGAGAGGTAGCTTTCTTCTATGTTAAATAAACCTTCTTTCTCAGTATAACTTGTCAGACATTCTTCATTTATTATTTACATATTGGAGTAAGGGATGCTTCAGTGGTAAGAGTGAGTATGCTCACATATGTGTAGGCATACCTGTGAGAAGGGCTGCATATGCACATTTATGCATGTCCAGACCAGAGGTCAACTTTCAGAGTTATTCCTCTGATGGAGGAAGGTCATTGGTTAATTAAATAAAGAAGCTGCTTGCCCTGATAGGTTAAAACATAAGGTGGGAGGAGTAAACAGAGCAGAATGCTGGGCGGAAGAGGAAGTGAGGTCAGACTTGACAGCTCTCCTCTTGGGGACAGACGCCTCAGAGAGACACGATGCTCCACTCTTGTGGGCAGAGGCGAGAGCTCTGCTCTCTGAGGCACAGGTGATGAAGCTCCGACCCAGGATGGACGTAGGCTAGAATCTCCCTGGTAAGCCACCTTGTGGACTACAGCAGATTATTTGAGATGGGCTAGTCAAGGTGCGAGAGTTAGCCTAAAAGAGGCTAGATAGAAATGGGCCAAGCAGTGCTTAAAAGAATACAGTGTCCGTGTAATTATTTCGGGTAAAGCTAGCCTTGCGGGCAGCAGGGTGCTGGGGACGCAGCCCCACTGCTCATATTACTACATTCCTCAAGAGCTTTACTCCCCTTATTTGGGGGGAGAATTTCTAACTGCACCCTGAAGCTTGGCGGTTTGGCTACACTGTTTACCAGAGTGCCCTTGGCATTTATCTGTCTCTGCTTTTCCCAGCACTGAGATTATAACTATGAACTACCATTCTCACAGTAGTTACATGGGTCAAGCTCTGGGGATCAAACATTGGTCTGTGTAGCTGACACTGGATACTAGCTGAAGAAAAAGAACAAACTGAACCATCATAGGTAGGAGAATCACAGAAAATTAGAGCCAATGATGAGATGTTATCTTTAGAGGGCAAATTTTATACCTTGGAATCATCAATGAGGGCATTAGAACAGGACACTGAACAGGAGATACAGACTTTACTGAAAACAGTAGTAAAAAGATTTGAAAAGACTGATCAATTTATCAAAACTGATGTGCAAGCAGGGCAGTGGTGGCGTACACCTTTAATCCCAGCACTCAAGAGGCAGAGGCCGGCAGATCTCTGTGAGTTTGACGCCAGCCTGTTCTACAAGAGCTAGTTCCAGAACAGGAACCAAAAAAAGCTATGGAGAAATTCTGTCTCGAAAATCAAAAAAAAAAAAAAAAAAAAAACCCAAAACACTGATGTATAAGGAAAAAAGGTACAAGAACAGGATTAAGCCTCATCAGTACATACTAGAGATAGGGATGACTTACCCTGAGTTTTAGCTGCCTATCTGGTAATAACTTCTGAGAAGCCATCTGGCACAAAATACCCTAAGGTAGTCAGAAAATATACATGGCAATCTATAGCTATGAGCGATCTAAAATAAATTAAGTGAGCAATAGTATCTTATGGCCTGTTTTCACCATTCTTTGGAGAAATGGTGAAAATGTGGGCTTCAAGCAATAAGGCAACCACAAATAATTGGCTTCAATTAATCTCAGTGGTCCTAGAAAATGGAACCCAGCTGCTATGGAAATGCTATTTGCAAGAAGAGGCAAAACTTTTAAACAACAAAGAAAATCAAAAAGATTTGAGGCTTCCCAAGATCAAATTCTTGGTGAGGACCATTACTCTGATCCTCAGGACCAGGCTCTCTACAAAGAACACACCTTGTCCCTATGCAGCACAGCAATTTTAAATGCTTGGTACAGGATTCAGGAACTAGAAAATAGAATTGAATTATATATCAGGGTTAAACAGGGCCAGAGAGAACCCTTTAGTGACTTTTTACAAAGATTAACTGAGGTTGTATGAGTAAGAGAAAGAGACCTAGAAGCTAGATGTGTATTTATTGAATCTCTGGTGTTTGAAAGTTCCAACTTAGAATGCAAAAAGATCCTTGGGCCTTTAAAAGTCAGATCAGCACCAATAAATGAATGAATCTTGTATACAATGAATGTTGAGAAATTTGACTATAGTACTGAGGATGGGGTAGGAGAAGCAATTTCAAATGTATGAGGAGACACCAAAATGCCAAATATTTTAATTGTGGTAGAATAGGACATCTGAATAAGAATTTTAGACAAGGGATTTCTAGGACTAATGCCTCCTCTGAAAATGACAAGAATATGCAGTTTCAGCCTTCTGGAATATAGGAGTTATGGCAAAGGCAGACATTGAACCAATGGATGTAGGTCAACAAAAGAAAGACAAGGCAATCGATAACATTGAGAAACTCCTTGAGGAGCCTCTTGCAGGCCCCCATGTCAAAGGTGGTCCAGTCATTCCCAGTCACTGTGGAGAACCTGTCTCACAAGAAAAATTAAAAATTCTAGTGCCTATTGTAAAAAACCATACTGTTCTGGATGACGGAATAGACATGGAGGATGAAACAAAAACTCCAATAGGAAATAGGAAATATTTATTTTGGCAGACTTCTACAAATGACCAAAGACGAAAGCTAAGAGTATGTATAAATAACATTGCAACAGAGGGATTACAGGACATGGGTACAGACATGAGTGTCATTACTTATAGCAAGAGGCTACTTCTTTGTTCCTGGCTGCTCAGCCCCAAAATAACCACACAGAAACTGTATTAATTAAATCACTGCTTTACCTATTAGCTATAGCTTCTTATTGGGTAACTCTTACATTTAATTTAACTAGTTTCTATTAGTTTGTGTATCACCATGAGGCTGTGGCTTAACAGGTTCTGGCATCTGTCTCCGGTGAGGCTACATGGCTTCTCACTGACTCTTCCTTTCTCCCAGAATTCAGTTTTATTTTTCCCTGCCTTGCTAAGTTCTTCCCTAATCTGCTATAGGTTTAAAGCAGTTTCTTTATTAACCAATGTATTCACAGCATACAGAGGAGAATCCTACATCAATTACTCCAGAATCTTGTCATCTAAATTGACCTCTTCAAGAAGCAGATGTTCAATTCCTGTAGGCGTAAGTCACAAACAATGCCACAGCAGTTTGGAATTATGATTAATAGGGTATTATTTATTTAAAGGGGAAAAAACTTACAGATCACCGTCAGCCCTCTGTACAACCAGGAAGGGAGTCTAGTCGCCAGCCGAGCAGGAAGTGAAGAGAGCGAGAGAAGGAAGTGGCCGCTTTTTTAAAGGGAGAGAGACCACGCCCCAATGGGCTGGTATCTCAGCGGCTATAGGCTGGAGGAGCGGAAGGACCTCCCGCAACAAATTCCTAAGAGATGGAGCCCTATCTCAAGTGAAACACAGCACAAGATGGGTTGAATGCATAGGACCAAAAGGATAGAAAGGAAGACTGAGGCCATATGTAACTAATATTTTAGTGAATTTATGGGATCATGACCTGCTGTAGCAATGGAATACCCAGAATAATTTCCTGCAGTCCCCAAAACTCATGCTTCTGGGAAGGATATTATAAGGTATTATAGACAAAGATCACCAGCCATTCAGGATGTACAAGAAGACAAAGCAACTAGCAAACCTAATGGTCCTGCCTTTAAAATGATTAACTGAGAAACTAAGGTGGGTTAAACAATGGCCTTTAACAGAAGACAAACTGCAGGCTTTAGAACAGCTGGTATAGGAGTAACGAGATGCTCACCATATTGAAGAATCAAACAGCCCTTGGAATTCTCCTGTATTTGTTGATTAAAAGAAATCTGGAAAGTGAAGAAGGGTAATAGATCTGTCAACAGCTGTCAACAAGGTAATTTAATTTAACCTATGTGTTTTCTACAATCTGGAATTCCTCTACCTTCTCTTTTACCAAAAGGATGACCTTTCATAGTTATTGATTTAAAAGATTTTTTTCTTCACTATTCCTCTACAAGAAAAGAACAGAGAAAAATTTGCCTTCACAGTGTCTACTGAAAATAAGTATCAGCCTACTAGGAGATACCAGTGGAACATCCTACCACAATGAATGCCCAATAGCCCGACCCTGTGCCAATACTTTGTTTGTCAGCCATTGAAAATAATATGCAAGGAATGTCCTAAGTTTATAATTTACCATTACATGGATGACATTTTCCTATCTGATTCAAACATTGATACTTTAGAAAGAATGTTTGAAGAATTAAGAAAAGATTTACATAGATGTGGATTACAAATTTCTCCTGAAAAAATACAGAGAGGAGATTCAGTCAATTACATAGGTAATAAAATAGGTTAACAAAAAATTAGAACACAAAAGGCACAAATTAGGAGAGACTGATTGTGGATGCTTAATCTTCCAAAGATTGTTAGGAGACATTTCCAGTCCATGGCCAGCTGTTGGAATAACACCTGATCTAATAATTCATTTAAACAAAACCTTAGATGGTGACAAAGACTTAAATAGTCCCAGGGAATTAACAGCTGAAGCTGAGAAAGAATTAATGTTTGTTTAACGGAAATTACAGGAAGCTTATGTTGATAGGATAGATCCAAATCTTAAGCGCATTCTAGTCCCATTGCCTTCTAGAATTTTCCCTACAGGAATTTTAATGCAGAGAAAAGACATTATCTTAAAATGTATTTTTTTACCACAAGTAAAAAATTAAAAACTTATGTGGAAAAGTTCTCTAAACTAATTATGAGAAGAAAAGTGAAACTTTGTCAACTAGCAAATAGTGATCCAGCAGAGATTACACTGCCTTTTACTACTGATGAAATTAAAAAATTATGGGAAGACAGTGAACACTGTCAAAAAGCTTATGCTATTTTTTAGAAGATATTAATAGCAATTATCCCAAAAGTGATAAATTAACCTTATTAAGAGAACTAATTGGATGCTTCCCCACGTTGTACATTATACATCAATAATTGGAGACCGTACATTTTATACTGATGCAAATAAATCAGAAAAGGCAGGTTACAAATCAGAAGATTTAAGTAAGGTGGAACAATGCCCTTATAATTCTGTCCAAAAGGCAGAATTGTATGCTATTCTCATGATAGTAAAAGATTTTTAAAAACCTCTCAATATAGTTACTGACTCACAATATGCAGAAAGAGTTGTCTTACATATTGAAGCCACTTAATTTATATGAGATGATACAAAATTGACTTTATTATTAATTCAGGTTCAAGATATAATTAGGAATAGGATTTGTCTCATATACATAACACACTCAATCCCATATAGGTCTACCAGGTCCTCTAGAACAAGGTAATACAGAAATTTATTGATTATTGATTGGAAATGTGCTATAGGTCTCAGAATTTCATAAAAATCATGTCAATAGCAAAGGTTTAAAGAAAAAGGTTTTCTATTACATGCCAACAAGCTACGGAGATTATAAGGAAATGTTCTACTTGCTTTCTGTAAGCAAATACCATTACCTGCAGGGAGTAACACAAAGGAATGAAATCTGGCATGTGGATGTATTTTACTACTACAGAATTTGGAAAATTGAAGTATGTACACCACACCATTGACACTTTTTCAGGTTTTCAATGGGCAACTGCCTTGAGCTCAGAAAAGGCTGATTTAGTAATCACATATTTATTAAAAGTTATACCATCCGTGGTTATACCTACACAAATAAAGACAGATTATAGTCCAGAATATGTCTCTTAAAAAACAGTTTATTTGCTTGTTATAATATAAAGCATATTACAGGCATACCAAACAATCCTACTGGTCAGGTAGTTATAGAAAGATCAAATCAAACTATAAAGGATATGTTAAACACACATAAAGAGATGGAAAATATCCCCAGAAATATATTGCATAATGTTTTATTAACCTTGAATTTTCTTGATGCTAACTAGAAAGGTAAAATGGCAGCAAAGAGACATTGGATAATAGAAAAAAAAACCTTCTGTATTAAATCAGCCAGTGTATTTTAAAGATTGTTGATCTCAGAATAGAAACTAGGGGATATGTTACATTGAGGAAGGTGTTTTGCTCTTGTTTCCACAGGAAAAGAAAAGCTATGGATACCATCAAAGTTAATAAAGATTATATTTGAAAAGGAGAAACCTTTTGAAAGAGAGAAATGACAGCTCATTCACAGAGGTGACAATCATACAAATGGTAAGGAAATCTCATAAGGGTTGTGTCAGAGTTCTGTTCTTATCCTTGCAGGAAAATACACGTCTTCAAAAAGTCAAGAGACCCTGGACATTTGGATACCTAAAGAGAAAAAAAATACCAATCCAGGAAGGATCACCAAGCAAAG
>NC_022013.1:13469264-13475341 GCF_000317375.1 Microtus ochrogaster | reverse complement strand
GAGTTGGATAATGGCTATCCTTCTCTAAATCCAAGAATGTTATTAAAATAAAAATTCAGAGTTTCTCTTTCATGTCAGGATCCATCTTATATGGGACAAAAAGAAGAAAGATTTTAGGAAAAAAATTGCTTTTCTCCCTATCTATTTTGTCTATATCATATCTTTTATTGAATATATATCTATTGCATAATGCTTAAGTTTACCACAAAAAAACCAGTAGATTTTCCTGCAGTAATCTTTGAAATTTACAGGAAGAAGGGAGCCCTACAATGATTCCACCTGACTGGTATGACAACATGATGCTGATAGCACTACTTTAAGACTAGTTTTGGGTACCAGCTGCTCAAGATAGTTCCAACTTGGTTAGCTGAAATGGTGCACCTTCTTACAATGTTCTGGCTAGAACTCCAAATAGGAACCTCAGGAAAACCCTATTGACTATGCAGAGACTACTTGCAATTATACTAGACAGTAATTTTGAAACTTAACTATCATTTTACTTTTTCAGGATCCCATAGAAAGAACATTGCCACATGACAGCTGGAAGTAATTTTAGAAAATGATGTCCCCTCTCCCAACAAAGTTTGTCCTTCAAGTTAGGGACATCAGTTAGGGGTTGATCATAACTGGTAGAGGATTGGGGGTTAAAGTAGAAATTATGTAGGCTCAGGGATATCTTTGAATAAAAGGGGGAAATTGAATGGGATAATAGGGAGATTAGTGTGAGCTTACTCACACTAATAATAATTGTGAGTAATAGAGTGAATTCTTGTGAGCTATTATTTATAGGAAATTTACACTGATATAGATTCTTATATATTAATACGTATTCAAATTATTTTGCATATTATTGTATTTCAGTTTATAATATTTGTACACCTAGGCCAAGTTATTTTGTCATATTTTATGCATTGTGCACCTTCTTACAACATTCTGGCTAGAGCTCCAAATGGAAACCTCAGGAAAACCCTATTGACTATGCAGAGACTACTTGCAATTATATTAATTGCAATATTAATACAATTTTAGAATAAATTTATTATATTACATTATACATTTCTACCTCTGATCAAGATACTTATACATTGTTTTCATTTTGAGCTCATTGTCCTCATTTGCTGCTGCACAGTGTTTAAAGATTGCTTAATATTCTAATATGAAGTCTTTATTTTTAAGCTATACAGGTATTAAGTATTATGGGTCTATAGTCATCCATGTTTGTCATACTTATAGTTAGACTAATCAGGTTCTTTAGATACATAAAAATTATATTCTGCATAGATAGGTAATCTTCAACCACTTCAAAGAACTGTAGAATATAGCATTTAAACAACTCAGGGTTCTGTTTATGTGAGACACAATTACTCCTGGCAGCACCAATCTATTTCTGAGAGAATGTTGAGCACCAAAGATACACTACTTGGAGTTTATTTTCTTCTTGACAAAACTTGCCTTTGAGCAAGGAACTGTCCATGCCTTGACCAGTAACAAAATGCATGATGTCAGGACAGGACAAACAGGATACAAGATAAAAGGCGCCAAACCTGGCTAAGACAGCATAAGATGGTTCTGAAATTTTTCCTGCCTTGGAAAATGGCCTTTCAGTTACTTTAGACCTTAGCCAAAGTTGGTTCCTTCAACATTGCAAATGAGACTTTGGGTAATTGCCCAGGTAGCCAGGTGTCTCTGTCATCTGCTGCACATTTTGGAAGCTACTTGGCTGCACTTTCTGCCTACTCAAGTAATATTATCTCACTTCTCAGGCGTTTGATGGGATTGAAGATTAGATAGTCATAGTTACTGTCCTCTTACTATTTATCCAAGCCATTTCTAATACTTGGACTCCTTAGGGTAGAATAATTATTGAAACATTTAGCATATGTTCTTGATTAATATTGCTTATGCTGGTTGTAATTCTAATTTTTATACTTGATATTTGTTCTTATTTTATAAGTTTTGTATTAGACTTATACACTATTTTATTTAAACAAAAGGGGAGGTGCTGTAGAAACTCCTTCAGCCAGTAGTCTTTAAGATACCAGCCCACTTGGGCGTGACCTCATACTATAAATGCCGATGTAAAGCATTCTCTCTCTCTCTCTCCAGAATTCTGGATTTAGTTCCTCTTCTATGTTCATACAGAGGACTGTGATCTGTGAGTCTGCCCCTAAATAAATAACCTTTTATTATACTCAATTCTGAGCTAGCATGGGATTATTTTATAACTTCCATCTTCAGCTATCCTCAAATTTTCTATGCTGTTAAAGATAGTTTGAACTTCTAGTCTTCCTACATTTATCTCCCAAGTTCTGTGATTACAAGCATGTACCATGGGCCTGATTTATATGATGATGAGGAACAAATCGAGGTCCTTGTGAATTCTGAGCAAGAACTCTATTAAATAAGCTGCATCACAAAATCAGAGAAATTTTCTTTTTTCTTTTTTTGTCTTTTCTTACGGACATCATTTTAAGTATTTAATTCAATGTGTGATTTAGATAATTTCAAATGGTTAGAGTATAACATAATTATTTTCCATGCATCCATCAGAAATTAACACAGACGTCACATTCTAGACTCTAGATCTTAATGATGACAAGTCTATAGGTTTGCTTGAAACTTACTCCCCAGGAGTTACCTTCCAATTCTAGGTTCCCACATTGGGAGAGCAAAGGGTTAAGCAATGGCACTATTTAACAGCTACATAAATGCTAGATTGGTTTGACTTTTAAAAGAAAGAATGTTGTCATCCTTAAAAACAAGACCATCATGAGACATGTGGCGAAATGTTAATGTATTGCTGATTATTTTAATTCAAAAGAAGGCCGCAGCCTATAATTAAATGTGTTCAGTTTGATTTTGGCTTATTGCTTAAGAACAAACAAGAGAAGGTAGGTAAGGGATTGGTGTTCTGTCTAAAGATTGTGAGGGAAGGATATAGGCATGCGGCAAGAAGGCCTATTTAAAAACCTCCGAAATGTGTGTATTCTTCCCTATCTTCATAGAGAATTTGGTGAATTGAATTCCTACCTGAAAGCTTTCTAACATCATAGAATAGAAGACAGCAAGGTTTTGCAAAAGCAATGCAGACAAAATATCTATGATATATATACATAATGTTATATATATACACACATGTGTATACATATACACACATATATATTATATATATACACACGTGTGTGTATATATAAAATATTACTGAAATTCACTTTCACTCAGAATAAAATTTCACTCACTAGAAAAAATCTCTCTTATTGGAGTTTTTTTCTTTGAAGAAACAGTTTGGTGCATGGAGAATTATGAGACAAGATGACGACACCAGAATTGTAACAATATTATAAATATGAGTCATATGCCTACTCTGCCTCCAATTACTTTATAATTGATATAATAAGATCAGTGTACACACTGGTTCATGAAGGACTTCCTGCTTGATATCTTTTCAGTGTCAGTTCCTCTCTTCTCCATGGTTACCATCTTTTCCTCAAGAATCTACTATAGAAGGTGGAAGAAAGGGAAGTTACCAGATTATTAAAGAAGCTCTTTTCTAAGCCTAAAGAAGTGATTCTGTTGGTAAAGTCTTGCCTTGCAAGCATGAGCACCTGAGTGTGATCTTCAGTACAATGACTGACACATCAGTCATTAATCAAGACAATACCCCAAAGACATATCCACAAGCCAATATAATCAAGACATTTTCTCAGCTGAGGTTCTGCTTCTCAGATGACTCTAGCTTGTGTCAAGTTGACAAAAAAAGCTAATCAGAATAATAACTCTAATAAAATAAAGACCGTGGTGGGATGCCTTGCTCAGCCTTCATGCAGGGGAAAGGGGGCAGGCTTGGCCCTGCCTCAACTTGGTATGCCAGACTTTGTTGACTCCCCCAAGGGAAGCCTTACCCCCCTCTAAGGTGTGGATGGGGGATGTCATGTGAGGGAAGGGAATTGGGAGAAGGGGAGGTGGGGGAATGGGTTGGCATGTAAAATAAAAGAAAATAAAAAGGAAGACCGATACTAGGTTGCTTCTAGATGAGGAGATTTGAAAATTCAAATGAAAAGGCATTTAAGAATTCTTTAGATTAATTGAATCTTAACAAAGAAACCAGTGTTACCTTTAGTGAAAGGAATGCAAAACAGCATAGGCACATAGAGGGAAATTTGTGTCTCACAGATTTGTGAAGATCTGTAAAATGGGGAATTTGATAGCTTCTGTCCTCAATGTGATGTCACAGGAATGAAATGACATTTTTTAAATCTTCACTTCTTCTAAAGAGCTCCTCCCCTTTCTCTCATATCACATAATTATGATTACTGTGTCAATCAAGGATTTTCTAGATGAAGAGAACCCATAGAATAAATATGCCAGAGGGAGATGTTTTTAAATTTACACAGTATAGTCTGGTAGTTCCAACAATGGCTAGTTTACCCCTGAAAGGCTGGGAATAAGACTATTCTTTAGTCCCTAGTACTGAATGTCTCTGCAGTCCCAATCTGACACTGACAGTCCTGAGGGTCCCTGGATGGCTGCTGATCGTCAGTGTGCATTTGAGGACCAAAGAAGCTATTCTGCTGTCAGAGAAGAAATGAGGCGGTGTTGGGCATAACTTGCCAACAAGAATTAAGGCAAACAGCCAAAAAGTAAATTTTCCTTCTATCTCCCTTCGATCTGAGCTGGCATCAGAAGGTGTTATCTACATTTAGGGTGAATTTTCCAATTTTAAATAATCTATCCAAAATATTCCTCAAGAAAGTCCCCAGCAAGATTCCTTATAGTCGATGCTGTCAAGTTGACAATCAAGATTGACCAAGATCTTAAATGGTTCCCAGATTGCCAGCTTTGGAGTAGATCATCCTAAAATACTTCTCAAATTATGTTGACCAAACCCAAATGAGGAAAAATTTACTTTGTAACCTGGTTCCCACATGTTACCAAAAAGTTATTATTGATATGATTAGCATACATCTTATTGTATGTATTTTTTCCATTTTGTTTGATTCTATTACAATAAAAAACATAATCAGGGTAGAAAGATGGGTCAGTTGGTAAAATACTTACCATTTACCCATGAGGACCACAGTCCAATCGCCAGAACCTATGTGAAAAAGCCAGGAATGATGGGAACTGCCTTTAATCCCTATATTGGTTAGGGCTTCTATTGCTGTGAAGAGATGCCGGGACCACAGCAATTCATGTAGAATAAAATGTTTTATTGGGACTGGCTTACTGTTTTAGAGTTTTAGTCCTTTATCACCATGACGAGAAAGACATGGTGCTGGAAAGGTAGCTGAGAGTTCTGCATCTTGATCCTCAGGCAACAGGAAGTGAACTGTGTCACTAGGCATAGCTTGAGCATAGGAGACCTCAAAGCCCACCTCCACAGTGACACACTCCCTCCAAAAAGGTAATACCTCCTAATGCCACACCCTACAGCACCAACATTCAAACACAAGAGTCTATGGGTGCCATACCTATGCAAACCATCACAGTCTCCACTCTTGGAAGGGGAGACAAATGCATGAGGTTTACTGGCCCTCTAGTCTCACTATATCAATAAGTTCCTGGTAAAAGTCAGAGATCCTGTATCACAAAGAAAAGAAGGGACATCCTGAGGAGTGATATCACAGGCTGACAACTGCCTTCCACATGTACCCATTTGCATAGGTGGAAGTACCAAGTACCGTCAGGCACACACACACACACACACACACACACACACACACACACACACACACACACAGCATGTAAAGAAAATGTCCTGATCTGGGTGTCTGGTTGGACTTCAGAACCCAGTATTGAACTGCTGTGTGTAACTCCCAGCTCTAACAGAACTGTCCTTGAGCACATTCCTGTTTGACCTTCAGTGCTTCCCACCCGACTCCAGGGTGAAGTACAGAGCCCTTATCAAGACTTGCCAGTCTCCAGCTGCTGCCGGGTGGTGGTGGCGCGCGCCTTTAATCCCAGCACTCGGGAGGCAGAGACAGTCGGATCTCTGTGAGTTCGAGGCCAGCCTGGTCTAGAAAGAGCTAGTGCCAGGACAGGAACCAAAAGCTACAGAGAAACCCTGTCTCGAAAAA
>NC_022013.1:13437479-13468839 GCF_000317375.1 Microtus ochrogaster | reverse complement strand
AAAAAAAAAAAAAAAAAAAAGGCATTTTGGTGACAATTTTATTAGAAATAAAGAAAAACCCCAGATAGGC
Organism: Microtus ochrogaster; assembly: GCF_000317375.1. Lineage (NCBI taxonomy): Eukaryota > Metazoa > Chordata > Mammalia > Rodentia > Cricetidae > Microtus > Microtus ochrogaster. Next base: position 13,468,769 of record NC_022013.1, on the reverse strand, counting down.
AAGGTGTAAATCTCAGCGGTTTCTCAGAGGAGAGAGGGATGAAGGAGAGAAATAGTCCTGCCACTTGGCTTAGTGGAGATTGGAGACAAACAGTTAAGCACAGGGGAGGGATGCTTCAGAGAATGAATAAAGAAGCCTAAATTTATGCAGCCTATTTAGAGTCAAGAAGGAAAAATTATGCTTTTCTGAATCTGGACTCAGATCCAACAGAACTTCATAGCAGCCTAGAGGTTGAGGTCATGACCTCAATTGAGGGAGTAATCCTGCAAAGGAAAGTAATTATCACACCAAGGGATAATTACCTCCCTACCTCCTTAGCACGGTGTAAGGTGAGCCCTTTTTCCTGAGATGTCCTTTGGTCAGGTGATTTACCTCCCAACTGGAGTAACTCTTGAGTGAGGTGACTAAAGCCTGCCTCCAAGAAAAAGCAGATTCCATTCTTCACTGTAACAAATCCAGATTGCTCCCAGCTCCAGGTACCTGCTGCTGGACCCCCTCCTGGGTTGTACACAGGATCCTAAAGTCAAATTGTGTTCCTGCAATGAGAATGGAAACTGGCCATACTCCTGGTCTGAGTCTGTTTCTCATCCTCTCTGTCTTGTCTTTTTTCTGACTATAGCCTCAGCAGAGTTGATTCTAGAATGTTTTCTTCTTGTTCTGTCATATACACTTTATTTTTCTGAAAAATCCATGTCACTAAGGCAAGGTTTGTGTTTTTAATATCCACATTCTTTCCTCCTGGAACCCACCATGCATCAGTAAATATTTCATTACAGAATGAATAAAAGCTTCAATTAATGGGCACAAATAATTAAACTCTTTCCAAGCTACCTATTAGCTCAATATAACTAGACAATTCCTCACAGTTAATTGTGAATCATCCAGACATCTTGTTTGCCTTAGTGTTTACTCTGCTTCGTGAAACCTACATTGTCAGTCCTGTCAGTAAAGTAGTTGTCAATCACTGTCTTTCAGTTGAGCACATTCTTCAATTTTATGGTCAGATAAGAACATGCTGGAAGCTCTAAACTGACAGCCTCTGAGACTGAAGAATCTGGGTGGCATTCTGCAGTGCAAATTAAATGTCTATTTTTAAACATCTTGGGAATTTCATTATTAATGGTAATTGCTGGAAGAACTTTTTGTCTCTCTCTCTCTCTCTTTCTCTCTCTCTCTCTCTCTCTCTGTGGGTGTGTGTGTGTGTGTGTGTGTGTGTGTGTGTGTGTGTGCCCGTGCGCGCAAGTGCTTGTGTTCCTTGTATATGGACACATGTGTGTGCATGCACATGTCTGTGGAGATCGAAGAACAGTATCTTTCCTCAGGCATCCTCCCCCTTAATTTTTGAGATCGCTTTCTCACTCGCTGGTTACATAGCAGGCTTGGCTGGCTGACTGGCTGGCTTCCCAGGGATCTTTGCATTTCCAGTACTGAGATGATGAATGGCTGCCACTATGGAGTCTAGAGATCAAACTCATCATGCGCTCATGGTTAAGAAGCTAGCCCTTTGCCAGCTGAGCTAAGCCCTGAGCCCAGAACATGTCTTCAATCCCTTCTACAACTAGGAGTTAATCTTCTTGTCCATCCAGGGCATGATAGGAGCCATCCTTTAATGAGTCAGTGGGTGGTTCTGAGATCAAGGATGATGTACAATAGCAGAGTATATGGGTTCATCAGATTTTTCTGGATATATGCATGTTGCCTTTTCCTAAGCCTGCATTTAAGTCATAAAGCATTTCCATGAAAATGCAAGTCAGTGTTTTCTCAGAGCATAAAACTGCAAAATGGAATCTTTATATTTGTGTGCACATTTATACTGGCACGGATTTGATGGTTGAGGTTTTATAATAAAATTAAACCAGTTAGTCCTACCAGTGACTTTTCTGGTCAATGAGATGAATGAGATATGGATGAGACACATTGCGAATTCCTTGCATATAAACTGTGGGAAACTAAGGAACTTTACTCTCTATTTGAGATCAGCTTGCCTGGAAACATTTTTTAAAAATGTACCATCCCTGCCCCCTTTCAGAGAGAGATGATGAAGATTGTGGGGACGAGAAAACCTGTAAGCTGCTCTCCCATTTGCCCATCAAAGCTGATGGGCACGGGGATAAGGCCCTGCTGCCTTGCGCCTGTCAGCAGCAGCTCAGCCTTGGGGATAAAGCTATCTGATGCTCCAGTGCTTCTTCTCTTGACAGCAAACCACTCAGCACCCCTCAAAGCTGTAGGAGGAGAACAGAGTGAGGACAAACAGCTCAACGATGGATCCCCTGTGCCAGCTCATCTCTGTTCCGTGCTTCCTTTAGGAATGTATAGGGGGCCAGATCCCTGGGACTTGCTGACCAGCCAGTCTAGCTTATTTTAAAATGTGCACATGCGCTAGATGCCCAGGGCTTACCTGTCACATATCTAGTTTATTTCGAGAATTCCAGGGGACTAAAAGACACTGTCTCAGAAAACGAGATGGATAATGATTGAGGAGTCTGTCCTCTGGCTTCTGCACAATTATACTTCTATGCATGCTGGTATACAACTGAACATATACACACACCTACACACATACACACACACACACACACACACACACACACACACACACACACACTTCTAATAGCTGAGAAAGTGCTAGGGCTTAAATGCTTGCAAATGAGGTATTTATTTCTCTCAATTCTCATGCTAAAAGTTCTAAATCAAAAAACCCAGTACCCAGCAAATCATAGATGGCACCTTCTGGTTGTGCCCTCTAATGTCTGAGGAGGTGAGCTACCTCTTCCAGGCTTTGCATATATAGCATTAATACTTTTTATAATGTCTGGGACATAATCTCCTAAATGCTTTACCTCCTGATACCAGCTGCCAGGTGCAGCATGCCCTCAGCACCTAGAGCTGCTCTCACGGCCTTGCTCCATGGCGTCTCTCAGTGCTCCCATGTTCACATTTTCCATGCCTGGAAGGGCTGAGTCTCTGTAAGGGTTTCACGGACAAAACCAGGCCCCATCAAATAATCTCTCTTTTTCTCTTTGTGCATTGTATACGTGTGTGTGTGTGTGTGTGTGTGTGTGTGTGTGTGTACGTGTGTGCATATCTCTGTGTGTATGTATGCACGTGTATACATCCACACATATGCAGGTATGCATGGGGAGACTGCACATGCCTATGTATGAGCATCCATTTCTGAGCATACAGAAACCAGAAATCAAGCTTAGCTTTCAGTTGTCAGGTGCTATGAACTTAGTCTTTTAGACACGGACTCTCACTGGTCGTGGCTTACAAAGTAGGGTAGACTGGCTGTCCATGAACCTCAGGATCTGCCTATCTTCACTCTCCCAGTTCTGTGAATACGAATGATTAAGACTAGCTGCAGCATTGTTTACATGGGTTCTGGGGAATGAATTTATGTTCTCATGTTTGTTCAGTAAACACTCTGTAAATTGAGCTGTTACCCTTGCCCTGATCACTCTTAGTTAATGAAAAGCCAGTTTGTCTTAAATTAAGAGGTTGTGATCCATCCTGCTCCCAGAGCTTACACAATTTCAATAAGCGATTCAATCATCTACATGGGATGGAGACCTGATCGCTTTGTATTATATTCTAGTGGAAACAATGAGAAGTCTAAAAGCAGTGTGAACTGTGTTGAGAGAAATGCATGGTAGAGTAGTAGATGAGGCTGAAGAAATGGCTCAGTAGTTAAGAGCACATACAGTCCTGGCAGAAAACCCAGGTTTGGATTAGAACTCAGAGAATTTACTATCATCTTTGACTCCAGCCCCTGCTGATTGTTGATCTAGAGCCCACTTCTGGCCTCCGTGTGAACCTGCACTCATGAATGTACAGGATTCCAACAATGGACATGCACATATGTATATGACAGAAATAAAATAAATCTTAAATTATAAAGGAAGTAGCACAAACATGAATTGAGAGATAATCTGACTCCTCAATAAGGAAAGATGGTACCTAAGGATATCAAGAAGCAGAAGAGTGCTCTGTGCCAAGAAAAAGATAGGACCACAGCCTGGAGACATGAAACAGAGAACAACAGAGAATCTAGAATACATAGAATGTCTTCTGTGTCCCCGGCATGCAGATATGCATCATGAGATACACAGGGAAACATACAGCTTAATGATGCCTTACATTACTGAAAAAGATTATCAAATATATAATCATGAAAAGTAGCCAAATGAGAGTGAATTTATACAATGGAGCTAAGCACTGGGGGAATCCCAAATGTCAGAAACAACTTTCTTTGAGCCGCATAAATCAGGTCTCATGAATCACAAAATGAAACAAAACAAACAAAACCAAAAAACAATGTAAGTGGAGGCTGTTCTTTAGATTTCCGGCCACCCAGATCCAAATATACACAAAATTTATATTAATTACAACACTGTCCAATAGCTCAGGCATATCCCTCGTTAGCTCTTATATCTTAGCCCATTTCTATTAATCTGTGTATTGCCACGAGGCTGTGGCTTACCAGTAAGTTTCTGGTGTCTTTTTTCTTTGGAAGTTAAATGATGTCTCCTGACTCTGCTTGCTTTCCTCCTCTATCTCTGCTTGGATTTCCTGCCTTTCTCTATTCTGACCTGTCATAGAACAAAGCAGCTTCTTTATATACCAATGGTAATTAAGCATATTCACACCATGCAGAGGGGAATCCCATATCAAAACAAGATGAGTAAAGATGAATCCTGAGGCATGACACAGAGGTTGGTTTACTGATCTCCACGTTCATGCATTCACATGTGTGCATGCACTCCTTAGCATGTAAGTACACACATACATACACACACATACCCAAATACACGAGAAAACTAACATCAGCGTAATTATACCAGAGGATCCCTGTAGAGAAAAGAATAACATCACTGAGAAAGTTGGAAGTATATCCTGGAAGGCTTTAAATGTCACGCTGAAGAGCTAATAGCTGGAGTGACACGTGGAGGTCCAGAACAGTCTATTCCTGTGCAATCAGTCTGATAGCAGTGGGCAGGGTCACCCAGCAAACGCTGTAGATTTTGTAGTCATCAAATTTCCCATGTTCGTAATGTTCCCAGAGTTTGCACTGGTTTGATATATGAAGGGCTTATTTCCTGGCTGTGTATCATGGCCACATGGGTCGGCAATGCATTGCTATTATTGTATCCCTTCTGCCATCACCACAGGATTTCTGGATGAAAGAGAGGTAAACACATATGCTTAGCCAAGCTCCTTGAGCCATAAACTGTGTGTTTTCAGAGCCAAGTTTGCTCTCTTCTCTATGTATTACTTTAGCATTTCACATCTTAATATAGAATTTCCTGTTCTTTTTTAATCTCCATAAATATGGTGTATAGCTATGTATTGTTTCACGGTATCCTCATCCTACAATATACTGCATTTCTCATGAAATATCAAAGATGCTTCCTTGATGTGTCTGCCTGTCATGATCTTACTTATCTGCCTTCATGTATAAAGCTGTAACTCACAAATTTTGTAGGCTGCAAACATCACAGACTCTCATCTCAGTACAAGAATCTTAGAAAAAGGTCAGGGATAAAAATTAACAAGGATAATGTGTAAATTACTGTTTTATCTCTGTGTGCTTGCATATGTATACATGTATGTGTATTTAAATCCATGTTTGAATACAGGCGTGTATTGCCTTGTGTCATGATACATATGTGGAAGATGAGGGAAACCTCAGTTGAAAGAGAGGAAAACAGCTGTTTGCTCAAACATGCCTTCCACCATGTTTAAGACAGAACATCTGTTCTTCATTTCTGTGCATGCAAGATTTGCTGCCTCACAAACTCCTCAGGAGTTTGCTGTTTGGTTCTTCCCTTCCTCTAGGGGCGCTCATACCACAGATGAGTGATGCTGTGGTCAGTTTTATGTGCTTTGGGTCTCTGGACTCAGGTAAGCAAGCTTGTATGGAGTGCTTCACCTGATGAGTTATTGCCCCAACCCTGCTGCTTTTGAAAGCTGGAAATTTTATGAACAGATTCTACGTGTAAGAAGAACAAATGCCTCTGGACAGAGCCACCTTCACCTCTAGAAAATAGCATGAAAAGCTGAGACATCTACTCTCTGAAAATGCCTGAGAAATCTGAAAGATGCCTCAAATTTGGAGAAAGCTAAATGGAAGGCAGAAGAGATGACTCAGGGTCTAAGAAGAGGGCTAAGTGGGTCAAGTTCCAGCCGTGCAAACATAAGGAGCTGCGCTCTGATCCACAGCCTCCATGTTAAAAGCTACACCTGAGAGCACAATGCAGTTTCATCAATGGGGAAGTAGAGGCAGAAGACTCCAGATCTCACCAGTCAGGCAGTCTAGCCAATTGGTGAGTTTCAGGTTCAATGAGAAATCACATTGCAAAAAACCAAGATAGCTTCTGCTATATTATCCATACTGGGCCCTCACTGGGGCTCCTTTTAGATATCCTGTTTCTGCTTTGTGTTACGAAAGGCCTGCTACTCTGAGTCTGCAGGACCTGCCCTTTAACAAACTTCTACAATGTTTTCTTTTATTGTTTTATTAATAAAAATATCAACAGTCAAATATTAGGGTAAAACCTTATAGATCCACAGAGCAACTGAAAAAATCATCAGTGACCTCTACTCTCCAAGCTTCCCTCTGAAAAAAGGGCTGCTCATCTCCTTGGAGCCCTCCGTGTTCATCTTTTGTATCTGTCTGTCTCCCTGAGTCCACCAGAGTACGCTCCTGCCAGCTGAATATGGACCCTGCTCTCTGAACCAAGAACTGACTCCATTGGCAGCTCCGGAACAACACCAACAGATCTCCTGCAATATGTTCCGGAGGATATCGGGATGGATCAACACATAGCCCTGTGTCTGCGTGGTTCCTGGGTTGGTGAGCCTGCCAGCTCTTCCTCATCTGCAACACTAGGGTGAGCGCTTCAGCACTAGGGCCCCTTGCTCACCCTATGCAGCAAGCAGCAGGGAGTAGAACCAGTTCTCATACTCTCACAGTTCACTGTTAGAGCTAGCCCTGATGGTGTCGGTGTGGTGAGCGGGATCTGAGGTTATCAGAGTAGAGAACTGACCCTACCCTCTGCTGCTTACTGCACAGAGCGAGCTAGCTGGAGCGGTGCTGGGGAGCTCACACCTGTTGCCCAGGAAAGATGCAGAGCTAAGGCTATAGTTATACAATATCTGTTCACACATATGAACATGTGTGCACCATTCTACAAGATGTCTAGAAAACCTTGGAAGGATGGACTCCAAAGAGTCCAAATTCTTCTTAATCTCCTCCTCCTCCTCCTCCTCCTCCTCCTTCCTTCTTTTAATTGAGACAGGTTTCGCGGTGTAGCTTTGGCTGTTCTGGTATTCCTTTAACTCTTAGAGATCCACCTGTCTCTTGCCTTCCAAGTGCTGGGATTAAAGGCATGTGCCACTTCTGCCTGGCAACGAGAATCCAAATTCTGTGTATGGTCTAGAGGGGGTTTGCTCTCCCAAAACTCATGTCAAAATTTGGTCCCTATGATGGTTCATCTTGATTATCAATTTGATGGGATTTAGAGTCATCATGGAAACAAAACTCTGGGCAAATCTGTGAGGGAGTTTCTAGAGTAGGCTAGTGAGGTGGGAAAATCCTCCTACATGCGGGTGGCAGCATTCCATTGGCTGGGCTCTTGGACTACAGGAAAGGGAAAAGGTGAGCTGAAAATTCCTCTCTCTCTCTCTCTCTCTCTCTCTCTCTCTCTCTCTCTCTCTCTCTCTCTCCCCACTTTCTGGTTGTAGATGAGTTACCCTAGCTGCCCCCACATCATGACAATGAGAAAGATAACCAAAACAATACTCTGACATGATTTTCAGAAGAAATTAATGACGTTTTCATGAAACTAAGTGCTCATCAAGAGACTCTTGTTAGGAAGGAGACTCCACCACCTTCCGATTTCTCCTGTCTTTTCTTTTGTGTGTTCACACTTGCCCTTCATTTTCCTTCCATGACTTGAAGCAGCATGAAGCTCCCAAACAGAAGCTGAGCAAATGTCAACACCATATGTGAGCCAAAAGAAACATCTATTGTTTCCTGCGTGTATCTGTTAATGTGGAGTGAAGCCATGTGCATATGCATGTGTTCCCTTATGTGTAGGTGCACCTGTGTGTATGGGGAGCACCTGGGCATGGAGGCCTGAGGCTATGTCAAGTCACTTCCTTTCTCTCTCTCCACCTATTCACATAAGCTTGAGTTTTTAATGAATGCAGAGCTTGCTCTGGAATCCGATCTCCACTTCCAGAGAGGATTGCAGATGGACAATTATGCTTGTTTAGCTCCTACGTGGATGCTGGAAATTCAAACATTGGTGCTTGTGCTTCTACAGCAAGTGTTTTGACTACTAAGATGTCTCCATCTCCCTTAAATTTTTATCCTGTGTGTACAGAAGTTTCTCACATTCTTTCATAGCAACAGAAAACAGAATTTAACATTCTCCAGCAAATGCTGCATTCAATTGCAGCTGCACTCCCCAATTCTGTCCATGCCAAGAGTACTAGTGTGCTCATAGTTACAAGATGGAAAGATGCAATAAGGAGGGAAGCTTAGAATGAAGGCAGATGGATTGATACCTCAGAAATTTAAGGATATATAGCTGATCATCTGAAATATTAATGAAATTCTACAAAAATTTACAAATTAATACAGAAAAAATCTAAAGAAAAGGAACATCAAAAACAAAAGTAAGTAAGATATCTAAATAAAACCAAAAGGAAAACATCAAGCTAGGAGATAAATGATTGTTGCAAAAGTATAATTAAATATAATAATATTCAAATCACTATATGATTAATAAAATATCTACTCTGTCCATATGTGGTACTTCTAATTTCATTACCCACAATAAACTGATCATAAACTCATACATAATGAACCCAAGATGACAAAAAAGAAAACAAATGCCTCAAAACACCTCAGAAAGTGGAACTGAGGAGATGGTTCAGTGGGCAAATGCACTTGCTACATGAGCACAGAGAGCAGAATTCAAGTCCCCAGCACCCACATAAAATTGGGAGTATGTTGAAACATGCTTGTAGCCTCAATACTGGTAGACCCAAACAGATCCTGAAAGCCCACTGTCCAGTAAGCCCTGTTAAGCCTGAGAACTTCAAATTCACTGAGAGATCCCATCTCATGGGCAAAGACTGCGTGGTGTAGAGTCAGATATGTTATGTCTTTCTCTCATATGTATGAGCATGGGTTCATACTTCACTACATAGGTGTCTATACCACACACATATACAAAATCAATAAATCCTGGATGTATATACTCATGGTTAAACTGCTCCCCAATAATTATCAAATGCATTGTTTTATTACCAAATGCAGGGACTTTATTTGACTAACATATATTTTCTTTTGCTTACTAAAGAGTCCTTCTTGTGAGGTTCTACAGCAATAAATAGACACTCTGAAGCCTTCGCCTTCCTGAAAACACAAAGGCTTATGGTTACAAATGGTGAATTGTCTTCCAGGCTCCACTATGAAATATGATTAATGGGGTTGAATTTATCAGTATATCTCCCTTGTAGTGGTATTGTAGAATTTAAGACCAACATTATGAAATGGTGGTTAATATCCTTTTTTTAAAGATTTATTTATTATGTATACAACATTCTGCCTCGATGTATGCCCACACGCAAGAGCAGGGCGCCAGATCTCAGTACAGATGTTTGTGAGCCACCATGTTGGTAGTTAATATTCTATATATTTCCTTGATAAAACCAAGAAGTATTAAGGCTAAGTAACTTGATAAAGATTAAATAGCCTAGCTGCAACACAAAACAGGAAACCACGTCTGCCTTAATTCCGAGTCTATATTTTTAATAATTGTGTCTGTCTGTCCAGAGCTGTGTGTGTGTGTGTGTGTGTGTGTGTGTGTGTGTGTGTGTGTGAGCATATGTGGAAGTCAGAAGTCAAAACTGACTGTCTCTGTCTGTCTATCCTCAGGAACTGTTTGCCTTGTTTCTCAGTGTGGGGTTTCTGATTAGCCTGAAACTCTTCAGGTAGACTGTGTCACTGTCCAGTGAGCTCCAAGGGTCATCTGCCTGTGCATCCCCAGCCCTGGGGCTACAGGTGCACACCACCATGCCCAGCTTTCTTGTGGATTCTGTAGTAGACTGAAGTCGGGTCTTCATACTCACCTGGCAAACATGAGGCATCTGCCCCACCCTTCAGCACTAATAAAGCAAACCCCTTTACCTCTTTCTAGGTTTCTGATGACACACAGATGCGTTTTCAGATAAGGGTGATTGCTTACAGGCAACTCATGCTGTCCTATGGGATTATAAATGTAACTGTGATCCCAACAAGTGGGAAAACTGAGCCTGTGCCCATGTCACACCACGTAAACGCAGACACACCCTAGGTGTTCCTGTGGGCATTTTCTGTGATCGAGGCTAAAAGAAACAACTGAAAGGAGGAAAGGTCTCTGAGAAGCTGGCTCAGCAAGTAAAGCGTTTCCACACAAGCGTGAGGGTGAGGATCAGAACTTAGGTCAGCCGAACCCAGATGAAAAGCCAGGGAGTGTGATGACCACTTGTATCCCAGAACCTAGGAGGCAGAGGCAGGAGATCCCTGAAAGAAGCTGTCCCGCCAGATTATCCAAATCAGCAAGTATAGGGTTCAGAGGCATACCCTGCCTCCCTTTATAAAATATGTATCAACCAAGGAACACACGAACATCAACTTTGGGCTTCCATAGGCAAATGCATATATGTACACACACACACACACACACACACACACACACACACAATATACACAAATATACCCACCAAAAGAGTAAAAGGAGAAAAGACATCTGGGCTCACGTTTTCAGAAATGGCAGTCCAATGTCACCTGTCGCCATCATGCCTGGGTCTGCAGCAAGCCAGAGTATCAGGGCAGAATAGCAAACCACTGAAAAGTTACCTATCTCTTGGCAACAGGAAAGCAGAGAAAGAGGGAAGGAGGAGAGAAAGAGGAAAGTCATATCAATGCCAAGCATACCCCCAATAACCCCCTATCTTAATAGATGACTCAATGCAAACAATGTTTATATTATGAATCCATAAAGTGATATTACTACATATTTATTACATTTGTTTATTGTGCATATGTGTGGGCACACCCTTCATGGAGGTGACACCTTAGGAGAGGCAGGTCTCTCCATCCATTGCATATTGAACTTGATCCATTGAGTTCTGCAGAAAGAGCCTCTCTCCATAGATCCATCTCACCAGGCCTCTAAGTTCTATATCCACTCCTATAATTTCCCTTTTAAACTTCTGAGCTTGCAAACATTTGTTTTTCTTTCATAAAAGGAAGGTCCAAATAAAAAAATCATTTGCCAAGTTATCCTCTCTGATATCAATTCATTTTTATTGATGTAGCAAGCTTCAAAGGGGTCTTAGTTTAGAGAGTATTAGTAGAAGGTTTTAAAGTACTAGGCTTCAAAATATATCTCTATTTTTCTTTAATTGGATTTATTTTTATAACTTTATATATTAAACCTTGCGGGACTTAAAATCTTAGAGTGTCAGTCCCGTAACTCTGAAAGATTAAGAGGCTTGGGAGACGGCTCAGCAACTACATGTGCTTGAAGCACTTGTGCCCAAGAAATAGAAGGAGAAATGCATGTTACAGAGAACAGCAATCACTCATACTTTTGCAGCAGCAAAAACAAAGAAGGGAAAATATGGAGGATGCAAACACTTAGAAATACATGGGAGATCCTTTAGAGGTTTCTGGAACTGAAGGGACTTCAGATGCATCAATATCTGTGAGGCCAAATACCATATCTGATTGCTCAAAAGTTCTGAAGTCACTGTGATAAAATACTCTGACAATAGGAACTTAAGGAAGGAATCATTTATTCTGGCTGATTGTCCAAGGCTTCAGTCCATCAAGATTGGAGGGTCACAGTTGCAGAAGCATGACATTGTTGATGGCATTGCAGCCACAGCTGGGAAGAGTAGAAAGATGAATCCTGGTACTTAGTTCATTTTTTCACTTTTGTTCAACCCAAGACCACAGTGCATGGATGTCACCTGTATTCGTGGTGCATCTTCCTATCAAAATCCAATCTAGAAACCTCACAGACCTGTCAGGTACTCATTTGTTTCCGTGGTCATTCTAGATCCTGACATGTTGATGGTACTCACCACCACAAGTACAGTTTATCCCCATGCTGGTGACCTAGAAAATCAGAATTCCAATTGTTTATTGCTCGGCGTATCTTCTATCTGTAGTTTCATCTTTGAAACCTGGTAGACTCCTTAAGAGGAAAACCAACATGGGTTGTAATGTCCCTCATGGCAGCCCTTTAGATGACTGGGAGCATTAGAGGTGCTCAGTCTTTAGACAGGGCCACCAACTTAGTCTTGTTCTTTATGAAATACACTGCAACGAATAAGGACAAAAATATGTTTAGTTCTCACTCAACACTGTGAGTTACAAAACATTCATTAAACAGCAAAAATTTATCTTGTGTTCTCTACTTGGGGAAATGGCTGGTAACTAGGACAGTCCACATCTTCTCTTTAAACACTTGCTCTAGGAGAGCCCACATGGCTGGGAGCTCTTTTCGTACAGCAGAGAAGTCTCCCATCATTCCCAAACTACAGAGGCATGGAGAGAAAAATGGGTTAGAATTATTGTGAAACAGATAAACACTCTCCTTCTGTTATTTTCCTCTCTGTGTCCTCTGGAACAGCCTAATTCCATTTGCCCTGGCTCTTGTAGGAATCCAAATGGCCCTTCATTTGTCCCAGCTGCCACCCTGATCATATCCTATTTTCCATCAATTTATGTTCAGATTGTTTCCTTTGACTCTCAGCTCCTACGTATTACCAATCCTCTAAGTCTCTCTTGCTTAAAAACATGATGCAATCCATTAATCAAATTAATGAATAGGCTTTAACCTTACCATAAATTTTGAAACTATCAAAACATAATTATAAACTATATAAAAAGTCCTTAGTGTACTCAAGTCTGGGGATGGTGAAAAAGGCTGAGTAATCCAGTGTTTGCCACATAAGTTCAGATTCCCATGGCCCCCAGGAAAAATGAGTATGGCAGCACACATCTGTAATCCAGAACCAAGAGGAGAGAGACTTAGGGAGGACTTAGAGCTCACCGGTCAGACAGCCTGGCCAAGCTATTTCATCTCAGGTTCCACAAGAGACCCTGCCTAAAACAATATGATTCTATGTGAAATCCTGCCTTAGACAATGAAAGGTTGAATGAAAGAGTCTATCTCAAATAATAAGGTTCAATGAGGAAGACTACCTTAAGTACTAAAACTTCTTTCAATGAGAGACCCTAAATTAAATACTAAGTTGGAGACTGATCAAGGAAGACACCAGGAAGGTTCCTCTGCCCTTCACAATCTGTGTACACACATGCACAGGCACTGGCAAGCACAAGTACATCTGTGTAAGTACACACACATTCAAACTGCACTACACAGAGTGGGGGAGAGAAAGGACAGATAGACAGAGAGAGACAGTGAAAGACAGAGGAAGGGAACAAATGAACAGGTAGAGAGGAAGGGAGAGGTGGAGGGAAGGAGGGAGAGAGAGAGAGAGAGAGAGAGAGAGAGAGAGAGAGAGAGAGAGAGAGAATCTGAGCCAAATAGCCCTCCAGATTTATGCCCACTGTCTTTCTCTGAAGCACCTGCTTATCCCAGCCTTTTCACTTCTGGCATATGTAAGACTTTTATTCAAATCCTTTTCAATTTTGCTCTGAATCCTTTGTCTTCCATGTGGTGTTCCAGAGTAGGCTTTGGAATACAGGGTGCTCCTGCTTCAACTTCTCCCATATTTTCTTCAGCTTTCAAATCTCACTGAGGCTGAGAATTCACATTATCATGTCAGCCACATCAAGTAAAGAGCATCAGGAGTAGACACTTAGGGGAGATTTCAAGTGAAGAGAAAATTGTCATAATGCTAGTAAGTGGGTGAGCTGTTACTCTTAAAGGGAAGGAATTATGGGTAAAAAGAGACGCCTGTTCAAAGCAAAACCCAGTAAGGTATCCTACAATTAGTGGCTGCTCATTAAAGATACACATTTAAAATGAGCATGTGGGAGATGGAGCCAAATAGCTCATGTTGTCCCTAGATGGGGTCGCCGCAAAGCATGGTAACCGGGGAAATGATATTACTTAAAGGCAAAGGGAGTTCTGAGCCATGGCTGACTTGCTCCTCTTTTTGAAGTCGTCGTTCCCAGCCTGCCTACTTCAGTGCACGCAGTCAGCTTAGCCATTATCACCCAAGCTGGCGCATATATATGCACACATTTGCAAACTGCTTCAACATACAGGGTAGCTTAAAACGCCACACCACTTACCTTCCAGGACAGTTGCTCTCTTTTCCTTGTTGTTCAAAACTATGTTCTTCAAGAAGCACTTGTGGGGTAGAGAAGCAAAGTGCTTGTTAATCGTCTGCAGTGTGTTCAGTGTTAAGCTATACATGCAGGCAGACTCATCCAAACCCCCCTAAAATCTATCCCTCTCCTCTGGGGGAAGGGAAGTTATTGCTTTTAAATTATGTATTATGTGTTCACTGTCTGCATTTGACAACAAGTAGTGTAACAAAATGCAAAGGTCTGAAACTAATAATCTTCTGGGCCCAGTGAGACAGCTCAACAGGTGAAGCTCTGGCTGGAAACATGGAGTGCTCTGCCTGGAGCCCACAGGAAAGTGGGAAGAGAGACTAACCCACAGAGCTGTCCTCTGTCTTCCACATTTATACCATGACACATGCACCCACCTTTATGTGAATTTTACACCTTGTACTTTTATTATATGAGTTGTTATCAAATGCAAGCAGATACCGAATCATGGATCAACACATTTGTAAAAGGTTCTGTTTATACTAAATATATGTTGTTTTTCTTCCCATTATTTCTTAAACAAGAGATATAATATCAACTTACACCATAATAGGTATTATAGCAATTCAGTTATAAAGCACAGATGTGGCATATGGATCATATGCAAGTCCTGCACCATTTTACACAGGAACTGGAACATCATCAGATTTCAGCGTCTGCAAGTTGTTCTTGGACCAATTCTTAGGGAGGGCAGAGGGATGACTGTTCACCCCTTAATGGCCTTTTCCATCTGCTTGACCTTCCTCGGCGTCCCTCCCTGCAACATCTTCTGCATCTCTTCCCCTCTAAATTTGTGACAAAACTATGTTTCTCTGTGGCATATTGTCCCCATTCTTCCTCAGGCTTTTACTTCTTTTCCGCTGCTTCTTTTCTTCTTGTGTATATGGACTCACCCTCACATTCTGCCTCTCCACCCCGGGCTTAATATCTAATAACCACTAAGATTTACTGGGTGTGGTCACGTCCTATATCCCCCATCAACCACTTTCATAGGCTGTGTCTCTTAAACAAGAGGCCAAAGATATTTATTATTATACATCTTAGGCAGCAGGAAAGCAGAGGCTGACTCCCACACTACTACCCTTGAATTACTTAGCCTCACAGAACTTGGGTTCTTATCTGTAAAATGAGGCAAAAATATCTGCAATGTGAAAAGTACTTCAGGTTGCAAGAGACTTTGAAAGACATCTTAAATCAGTTTAAGGAAAGAGGGTTTTTCTAGCTTAAGAGACAATTTATCGGGACATTGTCCCCTGCAGATGGTGCTAATTGCAGTGAGATTGAAATCCTCATCCCTGTCCCCTCTGCCCCTACCCCCTGCGATTGTACAAAAGGGAGAAAAAGGACTGAGTACTCTAGCATTTCCTGTCTCTTCCTGACCGTAGAAAACATGAAAGCAAATTCCTCATATCCCTGCTGCCATGCCTTCTTCACCAACACCGACTGCATCCTTGAACGGTGAGTCTAAATCCTTCCTTCCTTGAGCTGCTTTTTTCAGTGTGTTTTATCACAGCAACAGGAAACTAATACAAGACTCTGTGGTGTACTTCCACTCATAAGTCAGATATGCTGGCAGTCCTTTCCTGCCATGAAATAAAAGAATGTTGGGGTCTTCAGTGGTCTAAGGTCTCAAGGAAGGAAAACATCATGATGTAGCTTTGGTGATCTTCTGTGAGGTGTAGTGTGGCCCTTCTCTGCTTTCTTTGCAATGACTGTCAATTAGATTTCCAGTCAACAATATATTGAAAACCTGCTAGGTCTTATTACATTAGGTGCTGGGGATATTAGAAATAATTAGATTTTTGCCCTTGCCACAAAGAAGACAGAAACATGTAATCCAGTGAAAGGCAGCAAAAGTAGTGGGTGAGAACTTGGCAAAGTAAGATATTCTAAAAATGAACAGTGTCTTCACCACAAATCCCAGGGAAAGGTCACTTGCTGATCAAGTGACATGTCTTTCCAGTATCTTCATTAGATATTCTTTTTCTTGTATAAAGTCAAATTTCTTGACATCTTTTATGCTATCAGTTTTGTAGTATCTGTTATGCCCAAATCCATGAAGTCCCCCAACAGCCAACAAGGAGACTGAAGCAAAGAGCCTTTATTTTATGCAAGTTTGCAAACTCGGTCTTTCCACATGCTTGAGGTATTGGAATAAATGGAGAGCACTGAGCCCAGTTAGAGTTGGGTTTTTATAGTAGTAAAGGTGGGGGTGAGGAGTTTCTGAGGTTCAGGACCCTTGACTGGCTGACATTTGTCTAGGGGCATCCTGTGACAGCAGTTGGAACTTTAGGCATTTCCTTTGGATGGTCTGTGCTTAGGCGGTGCTCAGCTAATCTTAGTTTATGGTCCTTCCTGCAATGCTTCAGGGTAAACTACTGAGACTCAGGCCTCCATTAAACTTATCAATGGCTGAGTCCTACTCTGGCAGGTGATAACAGTTGGAAGGAAAGAACTTCCTTTGGGTGATCTGTTCATATTTACCTTATCATGGCTGGCTCCTACAGTATCATCTACCTATAATGAAACCAAAACACCCTTCAGCATTGTTTTTAACAGTTTAATTCAAGTTACTTTTCTTCCTTAGTTTTTTTTTAATGTAGCAAAAGTTTCTTTTTCCTTTTTATTTAAACATTTCATATAACATTTTTGATCATATTCATTCTTCCTCCTCCAAAGCTCATTTTAACTCTATAGTAGCTATTGGTGTGAACAGATACAATTTTTATATTTCTTTCAAGTTTGGGCAACATATGCAAACATTTATTTTAATAATTAGGACTATTTTTCATTTTCTTTTCATGCATTTGTGTGTGTGCTGCACATGTGTGGATAATTGTTTTGTTATATGTAATTTTACTATGTTAAAGTGAAAGCCTTTCTTTTTTTTTAAACAGAAAAAGGGGAAATGATAGAGGAGGGTCATTTGTCTATCTGTTGCTTTATTGGTTAATTAATAAAGAAACTGCTTGGCCTTTGATAGGATAGCAGCTTAGATAGACGGAGTAGACAGAACAGAATGCTGGGAGAAAGAAGCTGAGTTGGGCAGTCACCATGATTCTCCTCTCCAAGGCAGATGCAGGTTAAGAATCTCCCTGGTAAGCTACCACCTTGTGGTGGTACACAGATGATTAGAAATGGGTTAAGTCAAGATGTGAGAGCCAGCCAGTAAGAAGCTAGAGATAATGGGCCAAGCAGTGTTTAAAAGAATACAGTTTCCGTATAATTATTTCGGGTAAAGCGAGCCGTGCTTAGCCGGGGCGGCCGGAACACAGATCATTGTCTTCATATATTGCACTTTTGTTTATTTTCTTAGTCTTCAAGTTAGATAGCTATTGAGAATTATATGTTTGTCATATTTATTTTTAGGATAATCAGGTCTTTTAGATACATAGAGATTATATTTAGTATAGATAGTATAATCTTCAACCTCTTCGAAGAGCTGTAGAAAATGGCCTTTAATCTAACCTAGAATTCCATGCCAACGAGACACCAACACTCCTGGCATCATCGCTCTACTCCGGAGAGAATGTTGAGCACCAAAGACACTCCACTGGGAGCTTGTCTTCTTGGCAGAACTGGCCTTTGGGTTAAGAAAAGCCCATACCTCAACTACTGAATAAGATACAGAATATCCATAAGTGGATGAAACAGGATTGTCTTATCTTGCCAAGACAGGGTAGGATAGTTCTAAAAGGTTTCTTGCCTTTAATAATGGTATGTCAGTTATGTTAGGCCTTAGCCAAAGTTGGTTGACTCAACTTTGCAAACAAGACTTTGAGTGATTGCCCAGGTAGTCAGTTGTTTCTGTCATTTGTTGCACATTTTAGATATTTCTCGTTTGTTAAGTAATGTTACTTCCCTTCTCAGATCTTTGATGGAGTTGAAGATTAGATAATTGTAGTTACTCTCTACATTACTTAGACTCCTTGAAATAGAATGTTTATTATATTTATTATTTGTTCCTATTGTATATAGTTGTATTTGGTTTGGCTCTATCTTATTTAGACTAAAGGGGGAGATATAGGGGAAGCCCAGCCAATCACCTTGCCTGTAGGACGGGGTCCCCTGAGAATATTTTTTACTTATAATTATTGCGGGTGTGTTCCCCGCCTCCCCTTCTTCTGTTTTCCTGTTCTCCGCGGGAACCTCGGTCTTGTAAGTCCTTCATTTATTAAAGCTGAATATTTTATTATAATTTCTGTCTGCCGTTCATTTACGCCGTAACAGTCCCTCCTTAATTAAGCATTTCCACACCCAGTGTGGTAGTCTGAATGTAATTGTCCCCGTTAGGCTCATAGGGAGTGATACTATTATGAGGTATGGCCTTTGTTGGAGTATGTGTGACCTTGTTAGAGGAAGTATGTTTCAGTAGTTCACTCCATGTTTCCTGTGGGTCAAGAGGTAGAACTCTCATCTCCTCCAGCACCATGTTTGCCTGCACAACATCACGTCACAGCATGATGATGGACTAAACCTCTGAACTATAAGCCAGCCCAAATTAAATGTTTTCCTTTACAAGAGTTGCCAGGGTTATAGTGTCTCTTCACAGCAATAGAAACCCCAGGACAGAAATTGGTATCACGAGTGGGATACTCTGTGAAAATCCTGACTATGCTTTTGTTTGAATGAATTTGGTCTTTGGGAGTGATAAGTGATGTAGGTGGGTCTACAAATAAGAATAAGAACAGCTTCAGCAGTGCAAGAAATACATTTTAAGAATGATGCTCTCTAGTGGCCGAGTGCATGACAGGGAGAGAGGACAGCAGGGAGCTCATGTAGACACAAAAAGCACATGTTTCTACTTTGGGAGTTTACATAAATACCCGGCATGCTGGGATTTGGAGTCCAGAGCAAACCAACTCCCAGGCCAGGGGCTGGGGGCTATGCTGGCAACTTAACAGGGAGTTTGGTTTATGAAAGCAGTGGAATGCTTTAGTGATACTTAATGGGCCAAACAGGTAGGAACATGGAAGATAATGGTGTTGAGGGTGATTTGAACTGTGGGGGACCGACTGGCTGGAGAGGTTTCAGAGGAGAAGAATGTTACTGTGTTGTCTAGAGATCATTTTTGGGATATGTGGGTGAAGAAAATGGCTGCTTTTTGTCCTTGTCCAAAAAGTCTGCCTGAAGCTAAAGACAAAGTATATCTTAAAACAGCCTAGTATAGACTGTCATGTGATTATTAGTGTTAACTCTAATAAAAATTAATAATGAAAAGAGCAAGCTGAGCAAGTAAAAATACAAAATGTACAAATTGAGGGGGAAATGTCACCAGGAAGTAGAATGGAGCTAAACCCTGTGTTCAAGAAGATAAACAGATTAAGAACTAGGGTAAAGGGAGTGGTGACCTCAGGGCAAGACCCTACTCAGCTAAGCTAGCAACTTGTGAAAAGGAATTAAAGAATACCTTAGGTCCAGGCATGGTGGTACAAGCCTTTAATTCAAGCACTCAGAAGAAAGAGGCAAATGGATCTCTAAATTTGAGACAAGCCTGGTCTGCAAAGCAAGTAGTTATAGGACAGGCAAGCGTAGGAAACCACTGAAAACAGAAAGCTGGGGATGATGCAATTGAATAAGAGGGTCATGTTCCAACCCCAGTAAGCAACAGAACTTGACAACTTCAACCATATGGTTCTGGCTTTCGAATGAAGGCTAGAAGAAAGGAGTTATGGAATCTCCATCTGTGACTAAGCAAAACTGCTGAGACCAGATGTGTGGCAGGGGTGAACCTGCATGGAGACCCAGAGAGCTCATTTCATGAAGCTGTGAAGCCTGGATTGTCTTAGAGACCCCAAGATGTCAGAGGTGCCAGAGTCATGGAATACCTGTGGAGGAGAGCTACAGACAAGGAGTGGAATCAGCCCAAGAGAAAGAAGTGTGTTGCAGTCAACAAAGCTGAAAGGAGTTGGAGATCCGAAGATCTGAAGAGTCCTTTGACATCAGACATGGAGGTGCAGAGTTTGGAGTTTGCTCAGCTGGTTGTCAGTCTTCTTTTGGTCCAATATTTTCTCATTGTGATCCCTTCCCTCCCTTTAAGAAAGATCATGTCTATCCTGTGGTGTTATATGTTGGAAGTAAACAATCTAATTTTTTTTATTTTAATTTTACAGGGGATTACAGTTAGGAGATTACATGAGTTTCAGAAGAGACTTTGGACTTTTAAACAAACTTGAGACTTTTATAGACTATGGGGACTTTTGAGCATAGACTTAATGCATTTTGTATTATGATATAGTTACAAGTCTATGGGGGCCAGGGAGTAGAATGTGGCAGTTTGGATATAATTGCTTCCTCCCCATTGGCTCATAGGGAGTGACACTATTAGGAAGTGTGGCCTTTTTGGGGTAGGTGTGGCATTGTTAAAGGAAATGTGTTTCAGTTCACTTCCTGCTGCCTGTGGATCAGTCCTCCAGCATCCTGTCTACCTGCATGCCACTGGGTCCCACCATGATAAAAATGAATGCAAGCTCTGGAAGTGTAAACCACCCCAATTAAAGGTTTTCCTTTATAAAGTTACTGTGATCATGGTGCCTTGTTACAGTAATAGAAACTCTAAGATACCCAGTATTCCACTCCTCATTTTATTTCTGCCTATAAGCAACATTATCCCTCCCTTAATGTATCACACCCCCCATGGACTCTTTCTAATCCTTTTTACTGATGCTAGTAATTTTACATGGCAAGTGGTTGGATTTCTTCCAGAAGCCACTCCTGCAGTCTACTGAATAACAAATTGATTAGAAACCAGGTATGTTTCTGGCTCAACCTCTGATGGTTGAATAAAAAAAAAAAATCCCCCACTCTTTGAGCACCCATCAAAAAGTAGTAGAGGAAGCTGAAATAGAAATAAAGAGGGAACACTGGTTAAAAATTGTTCATTAAAGAAGTTTTGTGTTAATCAAATAAGTATTCTACATACTTTGAATTGAGTTGCATCATTTGTGGTAATGATATGCCACAATAGTCATAGACAGTTTTTTTTTTTTTAAGAGAAATCAACCCATGGATACTTCACTTTGAATCTCTGAACAGGATTCTCAAAGAGACTCCAGAATAATATAGGTGGGTCTTTATTTTCAGCTTGTGGGCATTAGAGACATGTGGATCTCTGCAAGTTCCAGTATAGCCTGGTTTACACAGTGAGTTTCAGGACACATTCTCTCATCCTATTTATTTTTGTACATAAGTACTTTTATTTTCCTTGATTGACTCCTAGAACTTGCTGAAGGCATTACATACTTTGGACACAGAACTTGTAATGATTGAGCTCAAATTGAACTAGAAACCTCCTTCCTGCTGACTATATCTGGGAGGCAACCAATAGCTATCTAACTGAACTAAGGGCTGCTCAGTAGAAGGGGATTTGTGCTGAGTATGGAAAACCTAGCTAACTACCCATGGTTAGTGAGGTCATTGACCCTAGAAGATAAACTAATATTGCCATTTTCTTAAAGCAGTATAATTTATAGCTATACTCTAGAAACTTATCCTCAAACCCACAAATAACTGTAGCTGTCACCCCTATCAAAGAAGTTTCTTTTTGTAGATGAGTCCATTACAAAACTGGTCAAAATGTAGAGAACAACTGACTGTTGGGTGTCCAACTACAGCCTATACATCTAAAACACAATCCCTGCACCACAGGTTCAGGGACTATCTTGGAAGACAGAGGAGAAAGGTTGTAAGAACCAAAAGATTAGAACATCTGTTGTGAAATAGCGTCTTTTGTGTATGACAGGAAAACTTGTGGGAACCCAAAATTGTGAACTTATTACACTTTCTCTGAAGGTCAGAGAGTTTGAGCTTATTGTTGCTCTTTCAAAGTTGTTGACAACAGGTGTGGCTACAAAACAAGATATCCTGACCTAGGGTGTGGCTACTTGGTGATTTGGACATTAAGATGGCCCATAGAGGTAGATGTACTCCACCCTAACCAAAGGTTGGAGAATTCAAGCATACTTCTGCTCCCACTTTTAAAATAGAAGGTTTGACTTAGGGAGTCACTGCCTACAGGGTACTTGGTCTATGGTGTGTTCACTGCCCCAAATATCAAATACTTTTTCTCAGGAATTAATGGCTTGATGTCTCAACTATTAACACAAGAAACTGTTCTGGTTGTCCTTTGTGACATGTTAGCGCACTCTTTTGCCTTCCTCCTCCTTTCGCATTGGGGCATAAATGGGTATGGAAAATAAACGTAAGTGAATTCGACATTCAGTAATTGCTGAATTGCTCTCCCAGTACTATCCCATGTCTCAGTGTTTCTTTCTTTTCTCTGTTTTTCCTATCTAATATTTCTAACCTCACACTTTTACCTTGGAATGTACTAACCCACTGTGGCTGGACTGCAACAGGAGTCATGCCCAAAAAGATGGCTCACAACAGAAACTTACCATATAGAATCTCAAAATGGTTGCCTAAACAGGATATGCACATCAAAGCCAGTTGATATGTCAATGTGTATGTGGGAAGGTCCTACCCATAGATCACAAGGTCTTATCCATAGACCATAAGGTCCTACCCACAGACCAGTGATTCTCAGCCTCCTTAATGCCGTGGTGCTTTGATATAATTCCTCATGTTATGGTGGTATTTCATAACTATAATTTTGCTACTGCTATGAATCATAATACAAATAGTTTTGGAGAGAGAGGTTTATTATAAGGTCTGAGACCTACAGGTTGAGGATCTCTGCCTTAGAAGAAAACCTACAGATATCTAAGAAATGCTTCTGGAAGAGGGAGCATCAGTCTTCTCCAGGGACAAGCCTCTTGATAGGTTATCCAAGCCCAAGGAACAACAGTAAATGGTTCATTCGATGAATTTGCATATACATATGCAGATACATTTAACAGTAATTAGAAAAGAAATCATGAATTTGAAGTATGGGAGAGATAGGAAAAGTTGAGGGTAGAGGGAGACATGAAAATGATATAAATACAGTACTCATGCATGAAATTCTCAAAGAGTTTTTCAATTAACTTTTTGAAAAGTGTTATTGACTACAGCAGTCGTTTCACCATGCTGCATCCCTGAGACACGTGGTGTGTGTGTGTGTGGGTGTGTGTGTGTGTGTGTGTGTGTATAAATACTTACACATATACATGCATACATGTATGTGTTTGTATGTGCATATAGATGCACATATGCTCACATGTATATACACACATGTCCTCTATATACCATGTGCATATACACGCTGTATGTATATATATTAATATATTCCACATATAATATACATAAATATATTATTAGGATATATATTATTGTATATTTATATGTGTCATGTGTGATATATATTTATATATTAGCTATAACACACATATATATGTATATATATAATTGTCTCCTAAATCTACAAAATAAAAAAATACATTGATCCTCCAGTTTCTCATATAGATTCATGTACTCTGTGCATAGGATCTGTACACACCCTCCCATGCATGTTAGCTCATCTCTAAATAACTTGTGATGCCTATTACAATGTAAATGCTACTCTGAATCGCTGAGAAAATAATGACCCAAGAAATATCCTTACATCCTCTGTCCAGACACAACCATTGCAGGTACTAGATAGTATGTATAAGTTGTTCTTAAAAAACAGTTTCAATATGTAGTTGTTCAAGCACAGAGGTATAAGGCCCATGGATAATGAAAGTCAAATGTGCACTAATTACTTTTTAGTTAAAGTATAAAAAAAAAGACAAAAACAGAAGAACGCTAAGATCTCCCATGTGTATTTGGGGAGGTAAAAGTCTTTACTTGGTGCTGTGCTTCCTTCTGCTCTTTGGGCTACCACTGCTCTCCTCCGAGTATCATTGTCTAGGCAATGAGGAACAGTACTTATCAGGGAGGGCTCTGCCCTAAGCAGACTGTGGAAGAACTGTATGATGCACTGCAGGAAGACGCTGTCAGATGTAGGCACAACAGGGTTAAAACTGAAATCCAACCCCAAGAGCCTCTGCTGTTCATCTCAACCCTTTATTCCTTCCCAAGCAATTGCTCTGCAGGCCATAATTTCTTGTTTGATCTCTTGGGAAGTTTTCAAGGCACACACTCCCCACCTTGCATGTTCAAGCAAAAGAAAAACACAGCATCCCTTGGCCCCCTT
Organism: Microtus ochrogaster; assembly: GCF_000317375.1. NCBI lineage: Eukaryota > Metazoa > Chordata > Mammalia > Rodentia > Cricetidae > Microtus > Microtus ochrogaster. The sequence goes on along the minus strand of NC_022013.1, from coordinate 13,444,281 downwards.
CCCCTGTCTTGCTCCATTTCTTTCTCATTATTGTAGCATTTCCCGATATTGCTCTTTGATTTGTGACTTCAGTCTGGCTTCCCTCTGAGGATTATGGCTGCTCTTGCCTGTTTCCTGGGTTAGAGTTTTAATTTCTGCTGCATTGGGGAGAATTTCTCTAAGGAAAGTCTCTGGAGCTAGTTTGAAGATTTGACCCTCCTTCGTTTCTCAAATTCTTTCTTCCCTGATGTTAACAGGAAGCCCAGGAATATCTGTGTCTTGGTCTCTATCCAGGCAGACAGAGTTCTCGAGGGCATCTCCTAAGCACCTTGCTCCACTGTGTACAAAAGTCTGCTTCCCATTGGAAATTCAAATGACACAAGAGATTAAATATAATGGGGATGAAGTCATTATGAAACTAATAAGCATAATAAAACTTAGAGACGGCAATACAGAATGCATGAACCTTTGCTCTGTGCTTTCCGACCCCTGCCCAGTTCAGAACTCCAGACAACTGAAGAGGAGATGCTATGATTTAGACCGTGCAGTTTTGAGCAAGCAGAGTTATTTCAATAGGAGTAAGATTTCTCACTTTGGCATCCCTGGAAAGAGGACATTGCTATATTAGTCCACACCTAGAGTCTGGCAGTGGCCTACCGTCAGGGGCTGGGTAAATGGTCTGGATAAAGTGCTTGCCAAGCAAGCATGAGGACCAGAGTTGAGCTACCCAGTACCCCAGAAAAAAAAAGTCAGGCACGGTACTACACACCAGTAATCCCATTGTTGGGAAAGTGGCAACAGGAGGATCTCTGGGCTCACTGGCCAACAAGTCCATTTAAAGTGGTTCAGAGAGATAACCTGCCTCAAAAATTAAGGTGGGTAGTGAGATAGCATCTGACATTAACATCTGGCCTTCTAACTCACACATGCATGAATACACACACACACACACACACACACACACACACACATGCAAACACACACACACAACCGGCCATCACACTAAGGTAATATCTCTGAGCTGTCTCTTCCAGTGATGCTTGCCAGCCTTTGGATGTGATTGGGCAGCATCTGGCTGCTACAGAAAAAAATTGTGTGAAGGATTTCTGAAAGTTTGAATTAAATGATAGATAAGGTCTATTTTAATGTGGAAATTTTGTTTTCAGGTGATATAAAATAAACATATGTGTTAATTAAGTTTTAAATAAAATTAAATAATTTGCTCTAACCAAGGCCTACAATAAATAAAAAGGATGTTTTCAAGTTTTGCACATAGTATTTATTATGTGCTGATGATATTTTCCCTTCATACCTCTCACCTTTTTTTCCTACCACATTCTCATTTCTGTTGATCTCCATTCCCACCTACACAGTTTTGGAGTTTTGCAGGTGTGTGTGTGTGTGTGTGTGTGTGTGTGTGTGTGTGTGTGTGTGTATGTGTGTGTGTGTGTGTGTGTGTGTGTGTGTGCGTGTGTGACTTTATGTACCTATATAAAATCTTGGAACTGCAAACAAGAGAGAAAAATATCTGCAATTGGCTTCATTTGCTTGGTATGATTATCTCCAGTTGTATGCAACTTCCTGAAAGTGTTATAACTTTTTTTTTTCTTTTTAAAAATATTTTCCTTAATTTTTGAGAATTTCATATATGAGTATTATGTTACATCATTTCCCTGATCCCCTCTCCTCCTTCCAAATTGTGCCATGTCTCACTCTCTACTCTTTCTCAAATTCGCAGCCTCTGATTCTTTATTATTGCTACAGATATACACATATATTTATAAATACATCCTACTGAGTTCATTTAGTGCTTAGGACCGGCCACTTTGGGTTGCATCATCTACCAGGGGGCTCATCCTTGACTGATTCTTTGTCTCTCAACAGTCATTCATTACCTATAACTCTGCGTTGAGAAGTGGTGCTTTGTTAAATTTCCCCCAAAGAAGGCCATCGCAAAATGCCTCAACTAGTAAAACTGCAAAGAACAACTGACTATGGGGTCCCCAACTCAAATTGATGCATCAATAACACAAGTCCAACTTCAAAAAGACAGGGAACCATGGGAGAAGTATTGGAAAGAACTCTGAGATAGTGTCTCCTGTATGTGACAGGAAAGTTGTAGCCGTGAAACTTCAATATGGTTTCCTAGTTAAGACCTAAAAATTTTAGATTTAGACCCCTTTTACACTGCCCTAATTTTTGACAGGCAGCATACGTAATCTTATGTTGGAGTAGGCATTTAGGAAAGAGGATATACCTTAGGCCAGACTAAAAGGTGAATACTGGGTTTGGAAGGTGCCCCTTTCTTCTTGTCTGGAGATGGAGTTATTGGTGCCTAAATTATATCTTTACCCAACCTATTTAAGACCTAAAAGATAAAAACACCAGTTGACATTGGTATACCCACTTCCTTTTTGTTTACATCTGGAAAAAGTCCATTATGTATATAAATCACATTTCCCTTATACTGTGTATATTAAACACACACACACACACACACACACACACACACACACACACACACACCAATAAAATCAAAGTTGATTAAGATTGGAATCAAAACCAACAGAATCTTTTAACTTTTAGTTATTTTAAAATGGTTTATTTATTTTGTGAGGGGAATTTGGGTACATGGATGTTCTGGCACACATGGGGAGGTTATAAAATAACGTTTGTCAGTGAGCTTTCCTTCCACTTTTGTCTCTGAGGCAGGGTCTCTCATTGCTTCTGAAGTTGAACTTCATCTATGTCTATGCCCTTTCAACTGATTCGCCCCGTCTCAGCTTCCCCTTTAATCTGCTGGGATTATAGACTCCACCGACTGCACAGACTTTTACACAGTGCCTGTGATTGAACTTAGGTCATCACACTTCTATGGGAAGTGCTTTTACTTGCTGAGCCATCTCGCCAACTGCCACAGCTTTTTTTTTAAATGTATTTATTTATTAAAGATTTCTGCCTCCTCCCCGCCACCGCCTCCCATTTTCCTCCCCCTCCCCCGATCAAGTCCCCCTCCCTCATCAGCTCGAAGAGCAATCAGGGTTCCCTGTTCTGTGGGAAGTCCAAGGACCGCCCACCTCCATCCAGGTCTAGTAAGGTGAGCATCCAAACTGCCTAGGCTCCCACAAAGCCAGTACATACAGTAGGATCAAAAACCCATTGCCATTGTTCTTGAGTTCTCAGTAGTCCTCATTGTCTGCTATGTTCAGCGAGTCCGGTTTTATCCCATGCTTTTTCAGACCCAGGCCAGCTGGCCTTAGTGGGTTCCCGATAGAACATCCCCATTGTCTCAGTGTGTGGGTGCACCCCTCGGGGTCCTGAGTTCCTTGCTCTTGCTCTCTCTCCTTCTGCTCCTGATTTGGACCTTGGGATTTCAGTCCGGTGCTCCAATGTGGAGCACCACTCTGCTGTCTGTCTCCTTTCATCGCCTGATGAAGGTTAATATTCAGGAGGATGCCTATATGTTTGTCTTTGGATTCACCTTCTTATTTAGCTTCTCTAGGATCGTGAATTATAGGCTCAATGTCCTTTATTTATGGCTAGAAACAAAATATGTCCACTCTCTCCGTACCTCTTCAATATAGTGCTTGAAGTTCTAGCAATAGCAATAAGACAACATAAGGGGATCAAGGGGATTCGTATTGGAAAGGAAGAAGGTAAGCTTTCATTGTTTGCAGATGATATGATAGTATACCTAAGCTACCCCAAAAACTCTACCAAAGAACTCCTACAGCTGATAAACACCTTTAGTAATGTGGCAGGATACAAGATCAACTCAAAAAAATCAGTTGCCTTCCTATACATTAAGGATAAGGAAGCAGAGAGGGAAATCAGAGAAGCATCACCTTTCACGATAGCCACAAATAGTGTAAAATATCGTGGGGTAACTCTGACCAAGGAAGTGAAAGATCTATTTGACAAGAAGTTTAAGTCTTTGAAGAAAGAAATTGAAGAGGACACCAGAAAATGGAAGGACCTCCCTTGCTCTTGGATTGGGAGGATCAACATAGTAAAAATGGCAATTCTACCAAAAGCAATCTATAGATTCAATGCAATCCCCATCAAAATCCCATCAAAATTCTTTTTTTAAGGTTATTAAATGACACTGTTTAGGTAAGGCTTCACTTCAGTCCCTGGCATCCATATATCCAAAAAGTCTGGAATATTTGAGTTGAAAGTTCCATCCCCAAACCCCCTCCTCTGGGAGTTGCCTCAGTCCGAACTCCACCTCAGAGAAAGCCCACAAAATCATGAGACCTCCCCAGAAAGACTGAAGACCACTCCCACAGGGTATTTAAACTGCCCCTCGGAGAAGAAACACGTGGTTTCCTGGTCTTCCTTCCCCATCTCCTCTCTGGGGGCCTGGAAGGCCACCTCGGAGCACTGGAATCCATTAAACCTAGGCCTCTTTCTAATTTGGTTTGTTTTGGATTATTGCATCCATGAAGAGGTTTATTGAGCCATAAAAAATTTTCAGAAATAAAATCTAAAATCTTAATATTCATTAAAAATTATAATTATATGAACTAAACCAATATCCACCTCAGTTTTATCTTGTTTTCTTTGCTGTACAAAGAAATTCTAAGATTCATGTGCCACTGTCAGGCTCATTATGTGGGATGAATTACATGAACCTTGTGACAGAAACTAGGAAGGAGAACACAATGGGCTGGGGACATGGCTCAGTTGGAAATATGTAGGATGCAGAAAACCTGTGGTTGGATCCCCAGGACCACCTAAAGTAGATGCAGTGGTGTGTATCTTTAAACCCAGGGATAGAAGTAGGATAATCAGCAGTATAAAGTCATCTACAGTTACATACTGAGTTTTAGACCTGCCTGGGATGCTTGAGAGACTGTCTAAAACACAATGCTGGGGATAGGGTGATGATGCAGTGGGTCAAAGTACCACACAGTTGTGAAAATCAAAGTCAGACAAGTAATACAGAACATCTGCAATGCTATGGGGAGATGTGATGTAGAGACAGGAGAATTGTCAGAAGCTAACTTGTCTAGAGTACAGTGAAAATAAAAAAACAAAGAGACCTACCTCAGACAAAGTGGAAGGTTTGACGTTGGAGGTTATCTACTGACTTCTGTGCATATAGAATGAGCACACATGTGTACACACACAAACACACACACATATACACATGTAAAATATAAAAAAAGGAGCAGGGTGGTAGTGGCACATGCCTTTAATCCCAGCATTTGAGAGGCACAGGCAGGCAAACGTTAATGAGTTTGAGGCCAGCCTGGTCTACAAAGGGAGTTCCAAGACAGTCAGGACTGTTACACAAATAAACCCTATATTGAAAAAACATAAAAAGGAAAAATAACAAGCATAATTAAAAATAAATTACTTTCAACTGTTGTAATTTGCTTCTTATAACATATCTTTGGGTATGACATCAGCCAATAGATAGATGCCTCCGTGGCTCAACTGGCCTGCTAGGTTTACATGAAAAGAATATTCATAATTTTCCCACTCAGAGGAAATGCTTCCTTAAAGATTTGAACTCTTTAATGTCAACAGTCTCCTAGAAAGGTTAAGCATTAAGGACATATCCTTTAGGCTCACCTTAGACACCTTCAGAGCATGGCAGCATGTTTGACTCACTGTCATGGACCCCAAATATAAAGAAGTCATCTAAGACCATGTCGAAAGTCATTTGAGGAAAAAAAATAAATAAACGATAAAACAGAAATGGTTGAACAAAGACAGAACATAAAACTTTCCATAGACAAGTTTAATATGAAGCTAATTGGGCTAGAGGCATGGCTCAGCCAGGAAGTCCTGGCTGAAAAAGGATGAGAATGTGAGAGGGTCACCAGGACCTATTGGACATGATACCACTAAGAGGACAAGTTTTCTTAACAAGAAACCATCAAAATACACTTCATAAATAAACACATAGTGAATTCTGGATCATCTCCTTGCACCCCCCCCCCCGATCATGAATGTTACATCCTGTGACTTTGGTACTGCAGTCTTGAAACTGAATAAACAGCAATTCATACATTGCAGTGATAAGGCTGTTGGCTCTGTCTGAACATACAAGAAGTACACACTGCACTGTGCATTCTGAATCACAGGGCCACACTATCAGCATTGTCTGAAACACCTTGGCTGGAATCTGAGACTACTATGTGTTTAGAATCATAGTATTTTTAGTTTTAATTGTGTCTATATCTGTGACTGTGTCTGTGGGGGGTGGGTGTGTATGAGTGCAGGTATCATGGGGGTGTATGTGCATGAGTTCAGTTGTCTGGGGGTGTATGTGCATAAGTTCAGTTGTCTGGGGGTATATGTGCACAAGTGCAGGTGTCTGGGGGTATATGTGCATGAGTGTAGGTGTCTGGAGGTATGTGTGCATGAGTTCAGGTGTCTGGGGATGTATGTACATGATTGCAGGTGCCTGGGGTATGTGTGCATGAGTGTAGGTGTCTGGGGGTGTATGCACATGAGTGCAGGTGTCTGGGGGTATGCGTGCAAGAGTGCAGGTGTCTGGGGGTGTATGTACATGAGTGCAGGTGTCTGGGGGTGTATGTGCATGATTGTAGGTGTCTGGGGGTGTATGTGCATGATTGTAGGTGTCTGGGGGTGTATGTGCATGAGTGCAGGTGTCTGGAGGTATGTGTGCATGAGTGCAGATATCTGGGGGTGTATGTGCATGAGTGCAGGTACCTGAGTGTGTATGTGCATGATTGCAGGTGCCTGGGGGTGTGTGTGCATGAGTGCAGGTGTCTGGGGGTGTATGTGCATGAGTGTAGGTGTCTGGGGGTATGTGTGCATGTGTGCAGGTGTCTGGGGTGTATGTGCA
>NC_022013.1:13435516-13437379 GCF_000317375.1 Microtus ochrogaster | reverse complement strand
GTATGTGCATGAGTGTAGGTGTCTGGGGGTATGTGTGCATGTGTGCAGGTGTCTGGGGTGTATGTGCATGAGTGCAGGTGTCTGGGGGTGTATGTACATGAGTGCAGGTGTCTGGGGGTGTGTGTCCATGAGTGCAGGTGTCTGGGGGTGTATGTACATGAGTGCAGGTACCTGAGCATGTATGTGCATGCGTGCAGGTACCTGGAGATATGTGTGCAGGTGTCTGGAGGTATGTGTGCATGTGTGCAGGTGTCTGGGTGTATGTGTGCATGAGTGCAGGTATCTGGGGTGTATGTGCAGGAGTGCAGGTGTCTTGGGGTATGTGTGCATGTGTGCAGGTGTCTGGAGGTATGTGTGCACAAGTGCAGGTGTCTGGGGGTGTATTGCATGAATGCAGGTGTCTAGGAGCCCAGAAGAGGGTGTCAGATACCCTGGAACTGGAGTGCAGATGGCTGTAAGATGAACTTCGGATAAGATCTGCACTCAGACCCTGTGCAGAAGCAGTATGTTCTCTGAAACAATGACCCAACTCACCAATCCCAAATTATAGTATTTTTATTGGCATATAAAGTTGTCTGCTCTTAAGAACACATAATGATTTAATAATGAAAAGCACAGAGTTTTAATATTTGCCCTCCTCAGCATAGAAGTGTCAAATTATTCTAGCTTTGGCTTCTGTTGAATTAACATTTATCTTTAAAATTTGCTATCTGGGTTCCTATCTTAAATTTCATAAAATTGATGAATTCATTTTGACTTATTGTCAGGACATAATTTCCAATAATTTCTGAAATGGCCCTAAATATACCTTGTAGGGGACACATTTTAGGGGCAGTGAGAGCCTCTGTCTTGAAAAACAATAGCACTAATAAAGATAATAATTTTATAAGCATGCCTATGGAAGGTCATGTTCTTCTCATCACTGACAATCACAAAATTAAAATATCAGTCAACTTTGAAGACCATTGAAGATGCTCCATCTTGCAGTATCAAATATCAGTCAAGATTTACTTCTACATGTGAGAAGGAACAGGCGTTTATCTCATTATTACATGTTTTATTTGTCTTTAATAGCTTTTCTACAGTATATACATATATACTATATATATACATATATATGTATATATATACAGAGAGAGAGAATGATGAGAGAGAGATACAGATACACACACATGCTTTATTATAGATTAAATTGCTTGATTTGTATATCTGCTTTTGTATACTTGTATACCTGGCCATGTAACCCTCTGTCAGGTAAAAAGTAGTGAGGATAGGAAAACATATAAGAGGTTCCCTCTGTCTTAGACTGGAGGTAAGTGACTATTTGTGCATTCCCTCAGCATGAGCTTTGATAGAGACCCCTGGTAGCAGATATTTCAGAGGCTGCAGGATGCTCTGATCATCCATCTTCTTTCAGTCTCTAAGGCCACTGCAGTGGTGTGAGATAGTAGTGAGAGCAGAAGTGGATAGCCACCAGACAAAGCACTAGCGCCTTATATAAATATTCCTTACATCACACTTGACCTCAGTGTTGCTTCCTCTGTAGGTGAAATCCTAGTCACAAACACCTCAGGGGGTTCACCTGAATATAACCACTAGTATTACTGTGAGACATTGAATTGAATTCAGGTTCTCTTTGAAGGTAGGAGATGACTCAGGCAATAAAGTGCATTCCATATAAGCATAGGGATTAAAGTTCATTCTCCAAGAATCCATGTAAAAACAGGTGTGATGTTGTTGAAATAAGAGCAGTGGGGCTGCGTCCCCTGCACCCGGCTGCCCACATGGCTAGCTTAACTTATGCCCCGAAATAATTACACGGAAACTGTATTCTTTTAATCACTGCCTGACCCATTAGTTCCA
>NC_022013.1:13423554-13432956 GCF_000317375.1 Microtus ochrogaster | reverse complement strand
ACTGTATTCTTTTAATCACTGCCTGACCCATTAGTTCCAGCCTCTTATTGGATAGCTCTTACATATTGATCTAACCCATTTCTATTATTCTGTGTAGTCCACGAGCCGGCTTACCAGAAATGATCTTAACCTGCATCTGCCTGGAGTTGGAGAACCATGGTGACTCACTGACTCAACTTCTTTCTCCCAGCATCCTGTTCTGTTTTTTCCGCCTACCTAAGGGTTGGCCTATGAAATGGGCCTAGGCAGTTTCTTTATTAATAAGAAATCATTCCCACATCATGATGTGGACCTGTAATCCCAGCAATGGGGAGTAGAAAGGAGGATCACTCTGGTTTGGTGACAACCTAACAGACGGACACATTTTAGGGGCAGTGAGAGCCTCTGTCTTGAAAAAACAATAGCACTTATAAAGATAATAAAATAACAGAGAAAGGGAGAGGGAGAGAAGGAGAGAGAGAGAGAATGAATAAGGCTCCCATCCCAGCACCAAGGTGCCCTTTCTTGAAATTTGCAATGTTTTACCTCCTGTTAGCTCTTTTCCATTTCAGAGCTTATATTATTTTTTTTATTAAACCAACCATCCTAAAATTTCATTGAGTAAACACTACAAGGTTGGTCTTTCCTTAAGAGAGGACTACCTCAGGGCTTTCACTTCCACAGAGCAATAGGACTTAGTAATAGACTAATCTGCCTAATCTACCAGTAACTTTCAGAAAGCTATTCTTTTTATATTCATTAAAAATTTCCATCTCCTCCCCTCCTCCCATTTCCCTCCCACTCCCCCCACTCGCCCTACCCCTCCTTCTCCGGTCCTAAGAGAAGTCAGGGTTCCCTGCCCTGCAGGAAGTTTAAGGTCCTCCCCACTCCATCAGGTCTAGGAAGGTGTGCATCCAAACAGACTAGGCTCCCACAAAGCCAGTCCATACAGTAGAATCTAAAACCCAGTGCCATTGTTCTTGGCTTCTCAGCAGCCCTCATTGTCAGCCACATTCAGAGAGTCTGGTTTGATCACATGCTTGTTCAGTCCCAGTCCAGATGGCATTGGTGAGCTCCCATTAGATCAGTTGCGCTGTCTCTGTTGGTAGAGGCACCCCTCGCGCTCCTGACTTCCTTGCTCATGTTCTCCCTCCTTCTGCTCCTCATTTGGACCTTGGGAGCTCAGTTCAGTGCTCCAATGTGGGTCTCTGTCTCTATCTCCATCCATCACCAGATGAAGTTTCTATGGTGATATGCAAGATATTCATCAGTGTGGCTATGGGAGAAGGCTAGTTCAGGCACCCTTTCCTCTGCTGTTCAAGGAACATGCTGGGGACATTCCCTTGGACACCTGGGAACCCTTCTATAGTTAAGTCTCTTGCCAACCCTAAAATGGCTCCCTTAAGATATCTACTTCCCCGCTCTCATATCTACCCTTCCTCCATCTCAACCATCCAATTCCCCCAATACCCCCTTCTCCCTTCTCTCTCCCCATCTTCTTTTACATCCACCCCCACCCCCACCCCCATGCTCCTAACTTTTGCCTGGCAAACTTGTCTACTTCCAGTATCCAGGAGGATAACTATATGTTTTTCTTTGGGTTCACCTTCTTATTTAGCTTTTCTGGGATCATGAATTATAGGCTCAAAGTCCTTTATTTATGGCTAGAATCCACTTATGAGTGAGTACAAACCATATTCATCCTTTTCGGTCTGGGTTATCTCACTCAGTAAAGTGTTTTCTATTTCCATCCATTTGCATGCAAAATTCAAGATGTCATTGTTTTTTACTGCTGAGTAAAACCCTAAAGTATATATTGCCACACCTTCTTTATCCATTCTTCTATTGAGAGGCACCTAGGTTGTTTCCAGGTTCTGTCTATTACAAATAGTGCTGCCATGAACATAGTTGAACAAATGCTTTTTGTAGTATTATTGGGAATCTTTTGGATATATTCCCAAGAGTGAAATTGCTGGGTCCTGGGATAGGCTGACTCCCAGTTTCCTGAGAAACCACCATACTGATTTCCAAAGTGGTTGCACAAGTTTTCATTCTCACCAACAATGGGTGAGTGTTTTCCTTACTCTACATCCTCTCCAGTATAGGCTATCATTGGTGTTTTTGATTTTAGCCATTCTGACAGGTGTAAGATGATATCTCAAAGTTGTTTTGATTTGCGTTTCCCTAATCGATAAGGGGGTTGAGCATGACCTTAAGTGTCTTTTGACCATTTGCACTTCTGTTGAGAATTCTCTGTTCAGTTCAGTGCCCCATTTTTTAATTGAGTTAACTAGAGATTTAATGTCTAGTTTCTTGAGTTCTTTATATATTTTGGAGATCAGACATTTGTCAACATCTCTGTTTTTGTGCCAATACCAAGCAGTTTTCATTACTGAAGCTCTGTAATAGAGTTTGAAGTCAGGGATGGTAATGCCTCCGGAAGTACTTTTATTGTATAGGATTGTTTTGGCTATCCTGGTTTTTTTTCCATATAAAGTTGATTATTGTTCTCTCAAGGTCTGTGAAGAATTTTGTTGGCATTTTGATGGGTATTGCATTGAATCTATAGATTGCTTTTGGTAGAATTGCCATTTTTACTATGTTGATCCTCCCAATCCAAGAGCATGGGAGATCCTTCCATTTTCTGGTATTCTCTTCGATTTCTTTTTTCAAAGACTTAAAGTTTTTGTCAAATAGATCTTTCACTTTCTTGGTTAGAGTTACCCCAAGATACCTTATGCTATTTGTAGCTATTGTAAAAGTTGATGTTTCTCTGATTTCCCTCTCTGCTCATTTGTTCTTTGTGTATAGGAGGGCAATTGATTGGAGTTGATCTTGTATCCTGCCACTTACTAAAGGTCTTTATCAGCTGTAGGAGTTTTTTGGTAGAGTTTTGGGGGTCATTTATGTACACTATCATATCATCTGCAAATAACAAAAGTTTGACTTCTTCCTTTCCAATTCGAATCCCCCTGGTCTCCTTATGCTGTCTTATTGCTATTGCTAGAACTTCACACACTATATTGAAGAGGTATGGAACTGGAAGCTCAGTATATGTGGAATGAAGACAAAGGCTAATGTGTTCAATGGCACTGGAGGTAAAGTCAGGAACCAGGTAGAGAAGGGTCTCCTGTTACACTGTCAATGTAGACTTAATCCTGAACTCAGCTGTATGTCACTGAGGTAAGTGAGATGCCATTAACTAAGGAATGGAGTGATTAGATTTTTGTGGTGTGTGCATGCATGTGCATGTGTGTATGTGCATATGCGTGTGCATGCATGTGCTTATGTGCGCCACAGAGCTTAAGTGGATGTCATCGGACAGCCTTGGGTGTTGATTCTTGCCTTCCTTCTTATTTGAGAGAGGCTCAGTTTCATTCCTGTTAACCACAGCCTTGAAGCCTCTGGGAGTTTTCCTGCCTCTACCTCTCATCTCTGGGAACACTGGAATTACAGATGTATATGCCTCTGCCTGGTTTTACAGGGGCTTTGGAGATCTAAGCTCAAGTCCTCATGCTTGCACAGCAATCGATTTACACACAGAGCCGCATCCTTTTCCCTGAATATCTAGACACAGAGGGAGAATGTGCAACATGGAAGACCAATCTGGAAATGATTACAGCAGTCTAAACCAGTGTCAATGTGAACTCTAGAAATGACTGTCTCTTTCTACTGGGATGAGCTTTTGATAAAGTAATAAAGAATGCCTAAATTTGAATGACATACAACAACAAAAGATGTGCATCTGTCATGTGTCAGTACCCAGGTAGCTATCCTCCAGCTAAAGGATTTCCATAGCTTGGAGTTCATGTTCACTCTGTATTCACATGTGCATAAAAACTCTATGTAATACAGAGATAGAGACTGAAGAGTTTTATGTGGCCTCTCAGCTTTAACCTTAGTTAATGGGACCAAGAATTGCCAAAGAGACTAGCATATCTGTGAGGAATTATTTATATTAGGCTAACTGAGGTAGAAAGAGCCACTGTGGCTGTGGGCAGCACCAAGCCATGGGATGCTTCCCTGGACTGAACACAAAGGGGAAAGTGAACTGAGCACCAGCATCCATCTCTCTCTGCTTCCTGACTGCAGATGCCAGCAGTGACCAGCTGCCCCATCTTCCTGGAACTACGCCATTCCTCTCATGATGTACCAAACACCCTGAAACTCAGAGCCAAAGCAGACTCTTCTTTATGCTGCTTTTGTCAAGTAATTTTTCACGACAAGACAAGTGACTAATACACTGGCTTTAAGCCATTCTCAAGGAAGTCACCCTACTACTTTTGTTCACATTTCACTGAAAAAGAAAGCAACTCCCCTGTGTCATGCCTTCCTCAAGGGGTCAGAACTGTAGGCAGACTCTAAGGAAAAAGCCTGAAGATGAGCTATGTAGTAGTTCTCAACTATGCATGATCCTAAGAGGTGTTTTGTAATGACTGGAAAGAGTTCTGATTGTTACAACAGTGATTGCAACTGGTATCTAGTGAGTAGGGCCAAATACACTACTCAGCATCTAACAATCAGTTAGGGATGATATGAAACTCTGCTGAGCTCCATAAGCAACCAAATTTGATGCATGGTTGACTGTTTCTGGTGATTCAGAATCAAGGAAGACTTAGCTGTGCGCAGTGTCTGGTCAGCTTGCCAAATGCTAAGCTGAGAAACACTAGCAAGCTTGGTGCCTTGAAACCCATCCTCGGTGTGATACAGCTGTACTGACTCATGGCTGCTAGCAATGTATTCCTGACAAAGCAGTAGTTGCACTTCCTTATCTACACCTTTGCTTTTCAATCACCTATACCTACGACCGATGACAGTCCAAAACTATTGACTAAAAATTGGGACCAGGATCTATTTGCACACATTTGCAAGAAGTCCAGTGTTCCACGAGCAGCAGTACCTCACCTCCAGTGTTTGAAAGTGAGCTGACAAAAAAGTGTGCCATTTTGAGATACCTTCATCAAGACTGGGCCTACTGTTGTTCTTTTCCTGTATCTGGTTGGAGTCATTTTCTTCACCAACAAAGACTAGAGTTTATTCAGACACCTGCCCATGTCTGTGCTTCAGGATAAGCTGTTTCCAGTTCATTTGATTTAGACACAGACATACAAGACACTGAAGGTAAACACCAAGCCAACAAGGGCCACTGGAAGGCTTCCGAGAAGGTGTTTCTGCTTTCTTTAACCAAGACTTCAGGAGGAATGCCTTCTTATGCCCTACTGAGCATTGCTGAATTTGTGTGTAAAACCGTGACTCTTTGTAGCCATATTGCAACTCTAATAGAAAGAGTCTGAGAGCAAGCAAATCCTTTAATGACAGAACAGAGAAATGTCAGAAGAGATATTAGTTCTGATTTAACCAACCCTAGGTACTTCATATAGAAGGATTTTTATTATCTGGTATTAAAAATTAATTTTAAGGGCTGTGAAGATGGCTCAGTGGGTCACAGCACTTGCTATACAAGCATGAGGACCTGAGTTCAGATCCCGACACCCAATTTATCTTCACTTCCCCAGGGTTCTTCCAGAGAGCAAGTGTCTGCATTTTCCTAGAGAAAAATTCCACCTTCCATAGAGTTCTATGACTTCAATGTGCATTTCTTTCAGGAAGGCTTACCCTTGAGGAAGTATGGGAATTCATCAGGAAATGCATCTCTAAGGTTATCATAAGGATTCAGAGTAAAGTTGGTGGATGGTTTCTTGTGAGCTGTATGTGTATCCTCTTAAGGGTTTTACATACTGCACTTCAGTAGCTACTTCTCAGCCATCCCCTAACTGGATGATAGGCTTTATGAGAGCCTAGACCAGAGACTGAGTCTCTGTATTGCCCATATCTAGCAGAGAAACCAGAAACTAACAAACATCTTATAAATTATACAAATTGAAACAGTTCACATTTTATTATATGCTTTTATTATTGCCTTTTGACCCATAAAACATAAAAGGTTAAAATGCAATAATTTACCCATCATTTGTTGTCTTTCAACATTATTTTTGTCTTTTTGTTGTTATTATTATTATTGTGCTAATTCAAATATCCCGGGGACCTTTTACTCCTCAAGTCTCTTCTGCATTCTTCTGTAATCTCCAGGACCAAGGGCAAGTGTTCTAGGTGCCTAAAATTGAGTGAATTATTATTTTTTTGATGGGAGGAAAGGGTGTTTCTAAAAATCCAATTAATCTGTTCATTTAAATGACTCCTGCATCAGAAGAGATACATTTCATTTCAATGTTTTAAAATTAAACTTTTTATGTCTAAATAATTCCTAAGACAATCTACTCTTATCCATGCTTTGGCCATTTCTGAAGTATTCATGACTTATAATCCTGATTAATACTTCAATATGTGTATGTACATATTGATATGACTAACACTTTCTTCTCTTTCTCTGTATATATAGTATGTATACATATGTGGTATGCATATGTTTATATGTTTCTGTATATAAATGTGTGTGTGTGTGTGTGTGTGCCTTTGAGTGTTCAATTCATGCACTTATGCATCAAGTGTTTTTGGAGACCAGAGCTCAACACAATGCATCTTATTCCCCACCCCCTCTCTTAATTTTTGAGACAGGTTCTGGAGTTTCCAGATTCGGCAAAGGGGAATGACCTGCAAGATCTAGGAATATTCCTGTCTCTGTTCCCCTGCATTCCCAGTGCTGGGGTTACAGGCATGTATTGCAATGTCTTGGTTTTTATAGACGCTGGGGATCAAAAGTCAGGTCTTCATGTTTGCAGTCTGAACAATCTGCCCATTGAAGGCTATCACTTCCTCATAGCACAAATAGCTGCTGAACACAGCTTGTTAGAATCATTAACTTGTTTCCAAAAGCCGACTGCTTCTAGAGCACTTGTTGTGCTGCCTCTGGCACGGTATGGAGCCACTGGGGACCAAGAAACAGTTCAAACATCATTCTTAATATACTAGTACTCTCTAACAAACCTCAGACAAAATGAGAGCCACTTCCCATTTCCCCTTCACAGCTCCTGTGTCCTATTCTCCCCAACGATAGAGAGAGTGTGATGAAGGATACAGAAGACAAAGGATGATCGAGAAGCAGCCTTGGAAAAACATTGTTTATATTTACTTAGAAGTACATATATAATTTGTATATCTAAACACACACACACACACAAACACACACACACACACACACACACACACACACACACTTTAAATAATGTTATGCCAGGGCTGGAAAGATGGACCAGCAGTTCAGAGCATTGCTGCTTTTCCAGAGGACCCAGTTTCAATTTCCAGCATTCACATGACAGTTCACAATTGTCTGTAACTCTTGTTCGAAGGTATCTGCCACCTTCATACAGATATACCTGCCGGCAAAACACCAATTTATATGAAATAAAAACAAATTCATTATTTGAAAAAAAATGAATTTATGTCACCTAGGGTGATAATGCTCCAGCAAGTGCCATAGACTGACAAAACCCAGCACTAGGGATAAGATACCTTCCAGGTGTTGGTAAGGAAGTCCAAGAAACTCCTAAATAATACAGGCTATTCTTCTTGTCCTTGTTTGCTTTCCAGAACCTAAAGATGAGACCTACTTGCTGAAGAACCATGTACTTAAGACAGAAAACTTGTAGGAAGTGAGCTGGAACTGACTTAGAAGCAACCTCCCTGAGGACTAGCTCTCTCACTTTCAGAAGATAATACAGAAGGTGCCAAGGTAGAAAAACAAAGCAATATTGTAATGCTGTCTCTTTAAGAGACAAGCCATGCCCACTCCCTGTAGCCTCTCTTCCTCCCTTACCATCTTGGCTCTCTCTCTGTGTCCCTTTCTCTTTCTCCACCCCTCTCCCTTCTTCCATTTTTCCTTCCCCTCCATAACCCAACTGATAAATATCCAATTCTATTCTGTACAATGTGCCTGTCTATGTGCCTCCCACCTGCCACCTGCTCACACCACTCGCCAGGCTTGCCAGGGACCAGCCCACCACCACATGGCTGGCGACCAGCCACCTTGGTTTTTGGACATGCCACCACTGTGACCCACAGCAAGCTGCTGGGGACTCGCTGCAAATCCATAACAAATATTCTTACTCAGCTATAAATTCTATGATTGAACCAATGGACAGAACAGAAAGGTATCTTCAAAGGCTCAATAGTAGCACTTATTTTCTGGGGACAAAACTAACAATCATCTAATTGTTCTTAAGGTCCACCCCAGGAATCCCTGCCTCATACTATAAATCTAGCCAATGATTTGTGGCCAGTGAGGTCATGGACACTATAAAAGAGTCCATTGCTGCCACATTCCTAAACCAGTATAATTTCTAACTGTATTCGAAAATAAATCTTTATCCACAGATAAGTGTAGCTCTAAACCCTCAGCAAAGCTTACTCCTGCAGTAGATGGGGAACATTGCAGAAATCTCCAATGGCTCAACATGAAGAGAGCAATGGACACAGGAGTGCTGAATCACAGTTTCCATCTGCAACACTAGCTCTGTTCCTAAGGCTCAGGGAACACCGAGGAAAAGGGGTGGGACATTCTAACAACCAAAGGACCAGGACACCCGTGGTGTGATAGTCTCTGCTATGTGTAACAGGGAGTTGCAAACATGAAACCTTAACAATATGATCACCTAAATGAGACTTATGCAATGGCAGTACCTGCTGATGTCCCAACATGGGAACCTTCACAAGGCCCTACTGTTTTTTATCTTCAGCACAGTGACTGTACCTTAATCTACTGCTATTTCAGCCAGCAACTATGATGCCACAGTTCAACTATCAGCCTCCTCCTCTGGTAGTGGCCCAGCTGCTCAGGCCACACCCAGTAGCTCTGCTGCTGCTGCTGCTAAAGGTAGCTTTACCTAACTCTCCATTATTCTAATTATAAATAAGATTTGAGATTCAAAGGCTGGGGTGAAAACCTGCTAGCTCAGAGAAGTTGAGTCGCAACCAACAAACCTTTTTGTCTTTGTTGGTGTTTCCCCCAAAATGAAAGCTCTTCTGCTCTGCTAAAGAAAAAATAAATCCATGCCTCCCCAAATCTCTCTCTACTACTTTTAGTGCAGCTCTCTATCTCTTCCAGTGCCCTCTGATGCTCTATGATTACTTTCTGTCAACTTACTGATAACTCAGCCTCCTGAACCAAGGTTAATTTTATTTAATTAACACAAGTGTAAACTCAGGGTTCACAGTGTAATCTAATATCCCCCAACACTGTACCCCTAGGTAAATATCTATAGGCAATTCATAGTCATCAAGAAAGGAAAATCTGTTCTCTCCAACAAAGAGCTGCCTGATACATATTCTAATCCCAAGTGGTCAGCCCTAAAGACATATACACACAAGCCACACTAAAAGTACTCAGAAAGCTGTATTTCTCTCTCTCTCTCTCTCTCTTTCTCTCTCTCTCTCTCTCTCTCTCTCTCTCTCTCTCTCTCTCTCTCT
>NC_022013.1:13414143-13423454 GCF_000317375.1 Microtus ochrogaster | reverse complement strand
CTCCAGCACTCATGTGACTCAGGAAGGGCATTTTCTCTCTCCCTCTCTCTCCGTGTGTGTGTGTGTGTGTGTGTGTGTGTGTGTGTGTGTGTGTGTGAGAGAGAGAGAGAGAGAGAGAGAGAGAAAGCAATAATTGAAAACAGTCATGAATTTGAGAGGAAGGAGGCAAAAGAGGTGTTGAAAGGAGATTCGGTGGTTTTGTTTCTCAAACAGGGTATCATGCATTTAAGGATAGTCCTCGACTAACAAGGTAGCTAAGGATGACCATGAATTTCTAATCTTCCCGTCTGAACCAAAGTGTTGCGATTCTGAGTAGAGACCACCACTCCTGATTTATACGGTCTGGGGTGGAATCCATGTCTTTGTGCATGTGAAGCAAGCACCTAACTGAGCTACATTTCCGGTCTTATTCCCTTATTTTGACAGAAGGCATTATGTGAGTTCATATATAGGATATATTTTTTGTCTGTAATTAAATGATGGGTAGTGAGCTTAACCTTCTGTAATCACCATTTGAATAGGAGCCTTTCACAGTAGAAACCAAGTGACTGATTTACTAAATGTGTTCACTCTCCACTTGGACCTGCAGGTGTGTGTTGGATAGTTCAAACGGAAAAAGGTTAGAATTTTTGTTTTGATTTTGAATCTCTCTCCTTCGCCATCTCATACTTTGAGTGAGAACCCTGTTTAGAGTTGTTAACCATTTCAAGAATTGCACTTACTACGTTTTCATTGCTGCGATAAAATACCATAACCAAAGCAGCTCAGAAGATACAGTTGACTGGGGCTCACAGTTCCACAGGGGTAGGGGTCCATCATGGTGGGAAGGCATGGCAGTAAGAAGCAGGCAAGGTGGCAGTGTGACAAAATGGAAAGTTCACATCTTCAAATGCAGACATGAAACATAGAGATCAAACTGAAAGTAGATAAGGCTTTTAAATATCACATACACTTTCAGTGATGTACTTGTCCCAAAAAGGTTGTCCTGGGGACCAAGTATTTAATTGCAAGGAACTATGGGGGACATGTCTCATTTAAACCACTAAAGAAGTGTCTTTATAAAACTAGCAATCCACCCCTTTTAAGGCCAAAAACACTAAAATAAGGATAATTAAGATTTTTCAAAATTTACAAAGCGATCATAGTCAACAAATTATCAACTGCTAACTTTTACAGCATTCTGTTCCAGACGCCATGAGTGGCACATAGAAGTCTCTAGTCATTTCCCTCAACCTGAAGAAAGGTTTAGAAGGTGACCTAATTACCTCTTTATTAACTCTAATCCCTGAGTCATTTTATCCTGGTATCACGTTGGAGTCTATGAGTAGTAGGCCTGACAAGTCAACATCCTAGGACAAGAATAGAAATTAAACCTAGAAAGTGGCAATTTTTTCCACAAGTTCTTTTTAATTGTTTACTATTTATTTTTCTCTATGTGTGAATGTATGCACACAGTGTGCTCGTGTCTGTGCCTATTCATGCATGCAGAGACCACAGAGGAAGACAGGTGTCTGTGCCTGTGACTATTCAAGCATGTAGAGACCACAGAGGAAGACAGGTGTCTTCCTCTCCAAATATTCCTTTTGAGACAGAATATGTCCACGAACCTGAAACTAGAGTTTCTTCAGCGGGACTGGAAACCACTAAGCTCTAGCAATCCTCTTTTCTCTGTTTTCTCTGTTTTTCCTAGAAACAAGGGTTTCTAGGGCATGTGCTAAACGCCTGGTTTTTTGTATATGAGCCCTAGAATCCAAATCTCAGTACTTGAGATTGTACAATACACCCTTTTTGTTGTTGAGCAATCTCTCTAGATCCTCAAGAAGGTTTATCAAAGTGTATTATATAATTAGCAAAACTCATTATGATGTAAAACCAGAGCACATTTACAGCAGGGTGTTTTATGTAAGCCCAGGCCCTGGCTTGCATTTCTTCCTGGTATAACCTGGAACTGCTGGGAAGGTCAGGAGCCATGCAGCCTAGTCTTGTATCAGTGTATGAATTTCTGTCCAATGGGTCTCCATGATGCAAAGCCATGGAGATAGTATCTCACTTGGCAAGGACCAGTGGGCCACTAGGCAGTGCAGGACTTTGTTGAATTCGTGAAGCGTATAAGATCTTTTCATTCTCATTAAATTGTTGATTTCTTTGGTAGGTTTTAGTTTCACTAGTCAATTACACATGTGTCAGTTGTCATTTTACCTGGAATTTCTGATTTTTTTATGAATATTTTTCCTTTAGAACCAGGAAGTGGTTAATGCTTTCCAAATTTCCTATCTGGAATTACTAACTACAACTCCTAAGTCTGGGAACTTCTCTGACTCAAGAGAGGAATTTATAATTAATGAGTCTTGCTTTTTTTTTGTCAGTTATAATGATAGTACCTTTATTGTATGATTTTAGAGCTGACTATATAGTACACTTTAGCAGCAATCAACAGCTTTTTAATAAGTTTTAAGACCTGCTCAACAAAAAGAAAACCATACTTGGTGTTGGAAACCTAGCCAATTGTCTCAGACTATTGAGGTAATGTGGTATCCAATCCCACCTGACACAACTATTATAAATCAGGTGGGATGAGTCTTGCTTTTATAATTGTCCTAAAAAAAAAGATGGATAGAACCACCTAGTAGAGAAAGATACTCTTAGGATGGTATTAGTAGGAAGTAATACGTCAATATGAGAAAACAACACTTGGAACACTAACCATGCTTTGGAAAGAAGAGTAAGGAATATATAGACAGAATAGGGGAAAAGCCCCAGGAATATACATAGTTCTAACTGTTGAGATTAAGTTCCCTGGACACCAAGCATATAGAGTCAATGGTAGTTCTGGTATTATTCAGTGATAAAAAAAATGCAATGCAAAATATGGGATGTTACATCTATCTTTACCGTACACAGGAGCTCATATTGGTGGAAGAAGTATGGTATGGTGGGATGGGAAAAGAGTGCCTTATCAAAACTGCCTTTAATAGAGAGATTGAGACATGGGACCCTCTTGAAGACAGGGGAACTGTATAAAAGCATATCTTGCAGACACAAAAGAACTGTTTGGGTTTGAATACTCTATCCTTAAAGCAATGCACCGCTATTATTTTTTAACTTTGTAAGCACAAGTATCTGCCAGCTGACATAAGTACTGCAAGAGAAGGATCTGCCTGGCTTGATGTTTAGTTAAGTTTGCAAAACCGCTGAACTCTGTGTCTAGAATAAGGTTATACGTGGGGTGGGAAAGTGTGGGGAAGTACAAAGGGGAACAATGGGGACTTTTATTATGACTATGATGCATTTCTTAAAAGTCAAAAATAGGAGCCAATAACAAAGCTGATCTTGTAAGCCTAGTAGAAAAAAAAAAAAAACCTCTGTTATAGTGCAAGTATAGATGGTTTGAGCTATTCAGGTCCATCTGAGTGCAATCCACATGGTTGTCAGATTTTTTTCTTGTGCCGACACCCCTTCCCCATCTCAGGTCATGAACCTGAGCCAAGGCTGGACCATGGCACAGGGGCACCTGGAAGATAAATCTAAGGATGATGGTTTACTGTTTCTTTCCCAGCTGAGGCATACTGAACAAATTCCTTTCACACTTTACAACAGGATTGATTGTATGATATTTTGGAAATAACTAACTGCCATGGTCTATTGGAACCCAGAGTCCAGACTCTACACTACAACTCCAGGAACACCTAATATTAAACTTAATTTCAGTTTCTAATTAATTTGTATATATTTTTTCCAAAGGTCATACATTTGAAAAATTTCCAGCCTCATAAAATCTGGATTCATCCCTATATTAATCATAGGCTTGATTCTTATTTGAAAGATCAACAGTGTAGAATTATAAATTTCTTGGGTCTTTAGAAAGGCCTTTTGGAAACACATGGATCAGTATGGATGTCTCTGACGATTTGTTTCCTCAACCCCAAACATGATCTAACAGTAGGATGAAGTCAGTCCCCTGTACAACTAAATTGACTTAACCTTTCTTAACCTGCTTCTGCCAAAGCTCTTAGCTCCATTAAAAAAGATATTTGGGAAATGGACACTCCAGGAGATGAAAAGTCCAGGAATCACAATGTCTCTTTCTGTTGAGCCTATAAAATAACTTGTAAAAGCAGCTTAAAGGAGAAATACTTTATTTCCACTCACAGTTCATGGATGCAATGCATCATGACAGAGAATAAAAGCACTAGGAGCTTGAGGGACCTGATCCCTTCACATCTACAGTCAGCAGACTAGGGTCCAACTGGATTTCTATGTTTTGTACTGTCCAGGATCCTTTGCCCAGAGGATAGTCGCCAGCTACAATTAACATAGATCATGCCACATCAACTAATGTAATCAAGATAATTTCTCACAGACCTGTCTCCTACATTCTAGAATCTATTAAATTAACAATTATCATTAACCATCACCACCACACACATACCACCACTGCTACCACCACCACCACCATCAGTTCCTGGCTACTATCTTTCTTTACCACCAAAAGCATGTGATTTGCCAGAACCAAATCACACACACACACACACACACACACACACACACACACACGCCTTACCAGTCTTCCTTAGGCTGTTATATAGGTGTTAGTGAGAGGAAACGGGTTTATTTAAAGCCGCTTGAGAAGTCAGAAGAGACCCTTAATCCTAGGTCTTTAACCATAGAGGTCTCAGGAACATGCTTCTATTTAAAAAAAATGGAGATGGAATCATGCAAAGAACCAACCTGTAAGATATCAGGTTCTGGGTGAGGTCTTCTTCATCTAGAGGTATGCCTTTGTCCTTCTCTGGTGGTGTCCTGTACACATGGTCCAGAGTATACTCTATGAAAGCCATGATTTCAGTTTTCAATGAGTGAGTTTATTAAGTATATCAAAAGTAAAAGAACAAATCAAAGCAACATATAATCCACTATCAAATCATGAGTTAAAAGCATGCAGCAGAGACAAAGGGTACAGCCTGATTGGGAGTTTGCAAAGGCATCATCAAATCTGGGTCTTGCAAACATCCAGCAGGAACTGACTGGGAAGTTGAGGCAGTCAGCTGGAGTTCCTAATTAAGGTTTCCCACTATGGATGAGCACCTGAATTTCTGATTTCTGGCAGGAATTTTTTAATATCATGAACTAAGCAATAGTAACATCTGCTCTAAACAGTTTACGGTCTAGAACTTCTCAAGGACACCCAAACTACATGCTGGTTTTTGCTGTTTTTCTTTCATCCTGGCAGAGTTAGGAAGGAGGCATCTTGTCTCAAGGAAAGGAGTTCTGGAGAACATTCAAAATAAAAATTCGTGGTGGGGGGACTGAGTGGGGAGGAGGGAGGAAATATTGTAGTCAGGATCAGGATGTAATATATAAAAGAAGAATAAGGTTAATTTTTTTTTAAGGATTGGACCCTGCAAGCTACAAGTCCCACTCTGCCCCCAATCACTCCTATCCTCTGTGACCTCAGTGGAACCCTGAAACATTGCCAGATACTACACAGAGAGGACCAAGAGATGAGAGACAACCCACCAGGCAGGACATCCTACTCTCTAGGCCCTCCATACAGGGGCAAAACCCAGGGCCCCTCCCTCACCTGCCTCAGCTTTTCTAGCCAGCCAGCAGGCAAGCTTCCTGCTGGTAGGCTGCTCCAACACCCCACCCCATCAATTGGACCCTGCAAACTACAAGTCCCACTCTGCCCCAAATCTTCCCATCCCACTTGCAGCCAACTCTGAAACACAGCCTGCTCCTACACAAAGAGGACCAAGAGAGCAGATCAAGACAGTGGGTCAAGAAAAGGGGTCAAAAGAGACCCCAGTGGCTCTGAGATCTAAGACACAGACAGTAGCAGTACAGAGCAGACCGAGAATAGTTCCCAAAGTCACAGACAGCCACTGCAAGGATTGAAACAAAAGGCAGTGATGTTGGCACCAATTGGAGCAAGTGATGGGTATAAGCCAATGCAAGAATTCATTCAACAACCTAAAAAAAAAATAAACAACATGGTAACACCAGAACCCAGTGGTCATACAACAGGAAGACTTGATCATTCTAACCCATAAGAAGCAGAAGAAAACTATTTTAAAGATAATTTTATGAGGATGATGGAGACCTTTAAAGAGGAAATGAAAAAAAGCTCTTAAAAAAATGAAGGAAAAGACAGACAAAATAATTGGAAGAAATCAATAAATCTCAAAAAAGAAAATCAAGAAAAATAAACAGTAAACAGGTGAAATAAACAGTTCAAACAGTTCAAGACTTGAAGACTAAAATAGAGACGATGAAAAAAACACAAACCAAAGGAATTCTGGAAATGGAAAATCTGGGTAAATGAATGGGAACTGCAGAGGCATGCAGAACCAACAGAGTACAAGAGATGAAGGAGAATCTCAGGTGTTGAAGATACTCTGGAGTAAACAGATTCATCAATCAAAGAAAACATTAAATCCAACAAATTCTTAACACAAAACATCCAGGAAATCTGGTATACTATGAAAAGACTAAACATAAGAATGATAAGATTAGAAGGAGAACTCTAGCTCAAAGGCAAAGAAAATAGATTCAACAAAATCACAGTAGAAAACTTTCCCAACCTAAAGAAGCTTCCAGAACACCAAATAGATGGGACCAAAAAAAAAGTTCCCTCACCCTCACCATATAATAATCAAAATGCAAAACATACAGAATAAAGAAAGAATATTAAAAGCTGCAGAAAAGTATCAAATAACATATAAAGGCAGACCTATCAGAATTAAGCACAGTTTCTCAGAGTAAACCATGAAATGTAGAAGGTCCTGGACAGGTGTGGTACAGACACTAAGAGACCACAGATGCAAGCCCAGACTCTTATACCCAACATAGTTTTCATTCACCATCGATGGAAAAAACAAGATATTCCATGACAAAACCAGATTTAAATAATACCTATCCACAAATCCAGCCATACAAAAAGTACTAGAAGGAAAACTCCAACCAAATAAAGCTAACTGCACCTATAAAACACAGGAAACAGATAAACTTATACTAACAAACACCAAATAGGGAAACACACAAACACAACCACTGAAAAATAACAGAATTAACAATCACTGGTCATTAATATTGCTTAATATCAATAAACTCAATTCACCTATAAAAAGACAGGGTAAGAGAAAGGGTACAAAATCAGGATCCATCCTTCAGCTGTGTACAAGAAACATACCGCAACCTCAAAAACAGACATTATCTCATAGTAAAGGTTTGGGAAAACATTTTCCATTCAAATGGACCTAAGAAACAAGTTGGTGTAGCTATCCTAATATCTGACAAAATAGACTTCAAACTAAAAATTAATCAGAAGAAATGGAGAACACTTTATACTCATAACAGGAACAATCTACCAAGATGAAATCTCAATCCTGAACATCTATGCCCCAAATACAGAAGTACCCAAATATGTAAAAGAAAACATTACTAAAGCTTAAATTACACGTCAAACTCCACACACTAATAGTAGGAGACTTCAGCACACCACTCTCCCCATACCAAAACTTGACAGAAAAATAAGAGAACTAACAAATGTCATGAATCAAATGGACTTGCCAGACATCTACAGAACATTCTAATCAAACACAAAAGAATATACCTTCTTGTCAGCACTTCATGGAACCTTCTCTAAAATTGATCACATACTAGGTAACAAAGCAAACTTCAACAGATACAACAAAAATATGGAATAACCTCCTGTATCTTAGCAGCTCACCATGGTTTAAAGTTAGAATTTAATAACAACACTAATTGCAAAAAGCCTACAAACTTATAGAAATTGAACAGTGCTCAATTGAACCACCCCTGGGTCAAGGAAAAAACAAAGAAAGAAACTAACAACTTCCTAGAATTTAATGAAAATGAAAGCACAACATACCCAAACCTATGGGACAGTAAGAAAGTGGTGCTAAGAGGAAAATTTATAGTACTAAGTACCTACATAAAGAAAGTGGAGAAATCTCACATGAGTGACTTAACAGCACACCTGAAAGCTCTAGAATAAAAAGAAGCAAACTCACCCAGGAGGGGTAGATGACATGAAATAGTCAAATTGAGAGCTGAAATTAATAAAATAGAAAGTAAGAAAACAATACAAAGAATCAATGAAACAAAAGTCTGGTTCTTTAAGAAAATTAGCAAGTTAGACAACCCTTATCCAAACTAACCAAAATGCAGAGAGAGAATATCCAAATTAACTAAATCAGAAATGAAAAGGGAAAGATTACAGACACTGAGGAAACCCAAAGAATCAGTAGGCTACTACAAAAACCTGTACTACAGAAAATTGAAAAATGTAAAAGAAAAGGAAAATTTTCTGGATAGGTACCACATACCAAAATTAAATCAGAACCAGGTGAACAATAGACCTATAACATGCAAGGAAATAGAAACAGTTATCAACTGACTCCCAACCAATAAAATCTCAGGGCCAGATGGTTTCAGTTCAGAATTCTACCAGAGCTTCAAAGAAGAGGTAATACCTATACTCCTCCAAGTGTTCCACATAATAGAAACAGAAGGAACATAGCCAAGTTCTTTTTATGAGGCTACAGTTACCCTGATACCAAAACCATAAAGAGATTCAACCAAGAAAGAGAATTAGAGAGCAATTTCCCTCATGAATATAGATGCAAAAATACTCAAAAGAAATACTGTCAAACTGAATCTGAGAACACATAAAAAAATCAGCCAGTATGATCAAGTTGTCTTCATCCTAGAGATGCAGGGATGGTTCTACATATGCAAAATCGATGAATGCATTTTATCATATAAAAAAACTGAAAGAAAAAGCATATGACCATTGCATTAGATGCTGAAAAAGCAATTGACAAAGTCCAACACCCTTTCATGATGAGAGATCAGAGATACAAGGAACTTATCTATATAAAAATCAATATACAGCAAGTTGATAGTGAACATCAAATTAAATGGAGAGAAACTCAGTGTGATTCCACTAATATCAGGAACAAGACAAGACTGCCCACTCTCTCCATAACTCTTCAACACAGTTCTTGAAGTTCTGGCTGTAGTAATAAGACAGCGAAAAGAGATCAAGGTGATTTGAATTGGAAAAGAAGTCCTTTGTAGATGATGATGGTATACATAAGTGACCCCAAAACTCTATGAGGTATACATATACAAGGTATACAAGGGAACTCTTACAGGTGATAAATACCTTCAGTAATGTGGCAGGAGACCGTAAAAGGCTAATCAACCCAATTATAAAATGGGGCACTGAGCTGAAGAGAGAATTCTCAACAGAAGAACTTCAAATGGCCAAAAGACACTTAAGGTCA
>NC_022013.1:13409916-13413038 GCF_000317375.1 Microtus ochrogaster | reverse complement strand
AGAAATCCTTAATAAATAAATAAATTTTAAAAAATTATTAAAAAAAACAAATCACTAGTCCTCCTATATACAAATAATAAAGAATCTAAGAAAGAAATCAGAGAAACATCACCTTTCACAATAGCCACAAATAACATAAAATATCTTAAGGTAACTCTAACCAAAGTAGTGAAAGACCTGTTTAACAAGAACTTTAAGTCTTTAAAGAAAGAAACTGAAGAAGATACCAGAAAATAAAAAGATCTCCCATGTTCTTGGATAGGTAGGATCAATATAATAAAAATGGCAATCCTACCAAAAGCAATCATTTTACCAAAAAATCTGTTTTTTTTTTTTTTTTACCAAAAGCAGATTCAATGCAATCCCCATCAAAATCACAACACAATTCTTCACAGACCTTGAAAGAAAAATACTCAACTTCATGTGGAAAAACAATAACACACCCAGGATAGCCAAAAACAGTCCTGTACATTAAAGGGACTTCTGGAGGCATCACCATCTCTTACATCAAGTTCTATTATAGAGGTACAGTAATGAAAACTGCTTAGTATGAGCATAAAATCAAACAGGTTGGTCAATGGGATTGTATTAAACACTTGGATATTAATTCACACACCTATAAACACTTAATTTTTGACAAAGAAGCTAAAATTACACAATGGAAAAGAATACATCTTCAATAAATAGTGCTGGCATAACTCAATGTCAACATGTAAAAGAATGCAAATAGATCCATATCTATCCCCATGCACAAAACTCAAATCCAAATGGATTAAAGACCACAGTGTAAATCCAATCACACTGAACCTGGTAGAAGAGAAAGTTGGAAGTAGCCTGCATTACATGGGCACAGCAGACAACTTTCTAAATATAACATCACTAGCCCAGACACTAAAGGCAACAATAAAGAAATAGGACCCCCTGAGACCAAGAAGCTTCTATAGCAAATGACACCATCAGTAAGACACAAAGTAGCCTACTGAATGGAAAAAGATCTTCACCAACCCCATATCTGAGAGATGACTCATCTCCAAAATATATAAAGAACTCAAAAAATTAGGAATCAAAATTCCAAATAATCCAATTTGAAAATGGGTACAGAACTAAACAGAGAATTCTCAACAGAAGAATCCCAAATGGCTGAAAGACACTTACAGAAATGTTTAGCATTTTTATCCATCAGGAAAATGCAAATCAAATGACTCTAAGATAGCAACTTATACAAATCAGAATGGCTAAGATAAAAAACACCAATGATAGCTTATGCTGGAGAGGATGTGGAACACTCCTTCATTGATGGTAGGAATGAAAACTTGTACAACCACTCTGGAAATTAGTATGGTGGTTTCGCAGAAAATTGAAAATCAACCTACCTCAGAACCCAACAATACCACTCTTGAGCATATACCCAAAGGATGCTTAATCATACTACAAGGACATTTGTTCAACTATGTTCACAGCAGCACTATTTGTAATAGCCAGAACCTGAAAACAACCTAGATACCCCTCAACCAAAGAATGGATAAAGAAAATGTGGTACATTTACACAATAGAATACTACTCAGTGATAAAAACAACAACAACAACAAAATGACATCTTGAGATTTTCATGCAAATGGATGGAACAAAAAAAAAGCCATTCTAAGTGAGGTAACCTAGACCCAGAAAGATGGATACTAGCTGTAAAGCAAAGGATAAGGAGCCTATAGTCCATGACCCCAGATAAGCTAAGTAACAAGGTGAACCCTAAGAAAAAAATATAGATCCATCTGGGAAGTAGAAATATACAATATTTCCTGACAAAATTGGGAGCGTAGGGTGGGGGTAAAGGGAGGGAAGAAAGAGAAGAGGGAGTGTGGAAGAGAACTTGGAGGAGTGGAAATAGTTACGATGGAGGACGGGCAAAGATGAGGGCAAGGAAAGAGATATTTTGAATGAGGGAGACATGGTGGGGCTAGAAAGAAGCCTGACACTAGAGAAATTCCCAGAAATCCATAAGGATGACCCCAGCTAAGACCCTAAGCCTTAGAGGAGAGGGGGCCTGAACTGTCCTTACCCTGTAGTCAGATTGACGAATATCTTAAATGTCACCATAGAACCTATAGAACCTTCATGCAGCAATTGATGGAAATAGAGGCAAAGACCTGCATCGGAGCACTGGACTGAGCTCCCAAAGTCCAGTTGAAGAGTGGGATGAGTGAGACTATGAGCAAAGAGGTCAAAACCATGATGAGGACACCCCCAGAAACTCCCTTTGAATGTGGGTGACAGATGTATGGCTGGGGCAGACTGAGGGGCCACTGGTAGTGGCACCAGGATTTAGCCCTACTACTTGTACTGGCTTTTTGGGAACCTATTCTCTTTGGATGGGTACCTTGCTCAGCCTAGAAATAGTAGGGAGGGCCTTGGGCCTTCCCAAAGCAATGTGCCTACCCTCTCTGAGGTGTGTACCGGGGGTAGAATAGGAGGCAGGTAGAGGGAATAGGAGGAGCGAATAGGGGAAAAGAGTGGGAACTGGGATTGGTATGTAAAATGAAAAAAATAGTTTGTTTTCTTTTAAAAAATAAAACAATTTTAAGTATAAGCACTCTAAAATCTCGAACAAAAGTGCCCCAGACCCCCTAATTCCACTTTGAATGAATTTAAACAGCACATGACACTTTACCAATTTGTATATTATACTTGAGAACCATGCAATGGACCCCCGTCTCCTTCACTGGTTAACTAGAACTGTAACTGGAGTTTCAAGGCTTAACATCCCAGCTCAGTATCCCCAATATTCTAGGATAGCATTGCAATCTGCCAGTAAAAGAGACAAGAGATCATGAGACTGATTAATACAAAATGCCTGGGTAGGCTAAGAAGATGGCTCAGTTTGTAAAATAAGCCTGGAGACCTGAGTTTGATTCCTAGACTCTTGTACAAAGCTGGGCATAATCTGAATTGTCAGAGACAAAGACAGGAGGATACTCAGGGCATCTTATTAGCTAGTGTAGACCAATTGACGAGATTCACAATGTTCCACAGCATCTGTCCCAAAAGCAAGGTGTGCTGGGCGATGGTGGCGCACGCCTTTAATCCCAGCACTTGGGAGGCAGAGGCAGGCGGATCTCTGTGAGTTC
>NC_022013.1:13403010-13409816 GCF_000317375.1 Microtus ochrogaster | reverse complement strand
AAAAAAAAAAAAAAAAGTTCCAAAAGCAAGGTGGACAGTGTTAGGGTGACGATGTCTGAAGTCAACCTCTGGCCTCCATGTGTGCATGTACATACAAATGAACAGGAACACACCACATACATAAGGGGAGGATATAGTCACTGCAGGTGCAGGACAGTGACTTTGTGGTTCCAGATTGAACAAGAATGAACTAAATGCCTGTCACAGCAGCTAAGAAAGGGTATCCCTATAGCAAAAGAAAAAAAAAAAAGAAAAAGAACAGAAAAGAAAAATTAAAAAAGAAAGACTGGGAGGACAGAAAGGAAAGGGAAAGTGGGGGAGGGGAAGAGAGATTTTCAGATGAACTCTAGTTTTTGACTCATAGCTATATAGAACCATCGTGAAGCTGAATACTTAAAGTAGTCTGTTGTCTGCATCCTGATGCAGCAACACACCATTGAATAAAGTCCAAAAGTAAACCAAAATAATTTACTGTATCTTCTTCAGTGGGTTCTTGTCACTATGAGGTCGAAATGACTGGGGAAACTTTGGTCAGCCATACTTTTGTTTTTGTTCTCAAGGTAACCATCAACCTCAAGGTATTTTTTTCATGTTAGAAAAAAAATCCTTCAAAATGTTATATCACGAGCCTCTAGCTGCCTTACTCTGTCTTCCAGACATGCCCACCAATACACACCTGTTCTCTCTCCCTGGAGAGAAGACTGATAAAGAAGATTACAGCTCTGAGTCTTCCTTCCCCTTACAACTGTAAGCAACTTAAAGACATCCTTGAATTATAACTTTACTCTTATCCAGGCCTTGTAATTTGTAGCATAGAATGGAGCTTGCCTTACCCCCTGAAAATATATATAAATCAGAAACTCCCTTTGCCCTATGGAATCAAAAGTTCTGCTCCCTTCAAAACCCCACTGCTCTGTCTTTCTGTAGTTTGATGTCATGGTTGCCAATGGTGTTGAGCCTGCAGCACCCTAATGCTCTGCCACGTCGGGGTTCATCATCGTTTCCTGTGGTCATGAGCCTATAACTGTCCTAAATAACACCCTTATGAAGGGCGATTTTTGTCAGATTCTTCTCCTTGAAGCTGCCATTATGTTTTCATAACTCAGAAACACCATGGCTATTGGTTTATGCCTAGTTGACATCATTGCCCTATATATATCCAATAGAAAATGGGTATGAATGTGGTAAATGCTAAGAAGCAGGCTTTGTTTTCTCTTATAGCTCTGAATTTACTTCAAAATGTATGTAGTGCTATCAGCTATTAAGGTACGTTAAAGATGGACAAATTACAACTGGTAAAAGGCTGCTTAATGTTTACAATGTGTTCATCCATTGTTGTCCTTGACTGACATCTTCCCTAAAGGGTATTCCATAAAATTCCCAAGGAGCAGCATCAAGAGCAAAGGGTTCCTGGACCACCTTCCAGACTGCCAGCTTCAAAGGGCTTGTCCCATCTCTTGCCACAAATCAGGGATTTTGCATAACAAAAGAATAATTGAATCCGTAATGCAACAGTACATGACATAGATCACCATTTGTAACAGGAACATTTAAGTCATGAATAATGAACGGATTTCCTCTGGGGTAATTTATGGTCCTGGCACTCAGCAAAGCAAGCTCAATAGGTATGCCAATGCACCCTACCTCCGACCCAGAAGAGCTCAGGGAGGCCCCTCAGCTCATTTACATCCCTTTCTTTATGACTTCCAATTAGGGCAGATAGCAAGGTGGCAGGTATGAAGACAGGGGATGTTTTTGTTTTATTTCCCCCCCCCCATGCTTTGTGGCATCTGGCCACAAGAGTAAAGGAGAGGTTCACAAAAGTAGCTTAATATTGAGTGAGCAGCTGCCAAGGAACCATAGCTTCTCATAACTTGTGACCTCTATTGAATTTGAGTCATTACCTCTGGTCATGTTGCAGAATACAAACCATCTAATAGCTAGTGTTCCCAACAGGTTAGTTGTCCAGAAGCCAACATGCAGAAAAATTGACTCCACTCACGTTTAGATATTGAAAAACTGTCTTTACTCATCTATAAATTGTATGTTTCTAAACAGTGTATACCAAAGATATCCTCTGCATTTTGTAAGAAAAATATCCTGAAGAATTGCTATTGACTCAATCATCAACCTAGCAACCATCATGGAAGAATGAAGCAATAAAGGGGAGGGGAAAGGAGAAGAAGAGGGTGATGTTGTAGTTTGAGAAGGAGAGGGTGATGGTGTAGTTGGGAGGAGAGGGTGATGGTGTAGTTGAAGAAAGAAAAGATGATGAAGCGACACGAGCAAGGAAGTCTAAGAGAAAATCCATGAAACACCAACAAATCTGTATTTGTATCAGTGATTACAGAAAAGTATGTTAAACAGAAGAATCATGGGTGTGGCTAGAGGGATGGCTCAGTGGTTAGGAGTATATGCTGCTTTCTCAGAGGATCTGAGTTCTGTTCCTAGCTCCGGTTTCTTGCACCTCACAACCACCAAGAACTCTAGCTCTGATGCCCTTTTCTGGTCTCCGTGAGCAGGGCATTCAAGTGTACTGACCCACACACAGACAAACATTAAAAATTAATAAAATGACCTTTAAAAAATAATCTTGAGCATACCCACAAGGGTAATAAAATTACTATTACCTACTTGTTGATATGTTTTAGGTTCTGCACTATATAATATTCTTATTAAATTTTAGCATTACTACATTGTCTCTATTTTCCAGTTAGGAGACAGAGAAGCAGAAATGTAAATTACTGGGAAAAAGTCAGCAGGTAAATTCAGTATTTTTTCTTATTGCTATGAAAATTAACTGACAAGGAACAAGTTAAAGAAGAAAGGGATTGTCTATCGTGGATCACTATCCCAGGGAATTTATCCCATTATGGAGGGGACATTGCAGCATGAGCATGCAGCAGCTGCTCACATTATAGCCACACCCAGGACACACTCGCGCGCGCGCACACACACACACACACACACATCACTTCCTCCAGCAAAACTCCACCCCCCAAAAGCTTCCACAGCCTTCCCAACCAGCACCACTACTTGGGGCCCAAGGATTCAAGCATACAAGCCTTTAGGAGACAATTCACACTCAAAGCACAAAAACAAGTGTCTACACTGGAAAAACAAGCTCATTTCAGTTTATTTAAAAGGATCAAAGATGTATTTGTATCTAGCCAAATGGAACAAAGTCAGGCAAAACACAATTTATGGGAAGCACCTGAGGCCCCTTCTATGCTAATACTATACTTGTTAATAGCAATTCAAAGCAAACACAGGATTTCCAGATCCTCACTGTCAAGCACGAGAAACAAAATTAGACACAAATAATCAAGCTCAGACCTTGACTTTCATGCAAAATGGATGGTGTATCAAGATAGATCATGTAGGCATTGATTCTGGGTAACCAAAGCAGGAAATGACTTAATCAGAAAAATAGACATTGTATTGACCAGAGTGATTATCAAGTAATTCCTATGGAGCTGGAGAGATAGCTCAGTGGTTAAGAGCACTGACTGCTCTTCCAGAGGACCTGGGTTCAATTCAAAGCACCCACGTGGCAGCTACAACTATCTGTAATTCCAGTTTCAGAGGATCTGACACCCTCACACAGACATACATGCTGAAAAAACACCATATAAAGAAATAAAAATTAAAATGTTAAAAAAAACCAAATACTAAATAGTATTAAAACACAATGGCTAAATTTGAAATTGGCTGAGGCCTAGACATACCTAGATAAAAATTTCTTAAATAACAAGTTTTTTACTATTTTGCTTGATTTTTAGACATGACGTCAAGTAGTCTTGAACCTTGAACCCCCTTGGTAGCAGAAGATGACATTGAATTCCTCATTCTCTCCACCTCCCTCATAACAAAAGCACAAGTGTGACCCACCAGGCCTGATCTGTTTGCTGCTGGAGATGGAACTCTGACTTCACACGTGCTAGGGAGACACCCTGACCACTGAGTACATCCCAAGCCCCACAGAGCTATTACGCTTTCCTTCAGGAAAAGTCTTTACACACTCTGCTAATGACTCTTGTGGCTTAGAAACAGAGATTAAAGATGGGACAGAAGCCATTTCCTTCAGTCACTGGCATCTGGAGCATACAATGCCCTACACAGAGCTTAGCTCCCACTGAACCAGATCAGCCTGTGAAGATATATTCATCACAGCAAGCAACCCCCTTCTTACTGCCCACCCAACCCCCAGCTGCCACGTCCCTCCTGTCAAACAACTACAGGGCACTTAAGTCCATAAACACGTTGCCTTGGTTTCTTTGTATTCCAAAAGACACTCGGGAACAGAAATTTAAGGAAATGGGTTTGTTAACACTTGAATTAAATCCTGTTTGTGGCCATCTTAGAAAGTTATAAAATAAAGGATAGAATACCTTTAAGTTTTAATAGTGAATCAAGTTAACTGGTGTGTGTGTATGTGCATATATATATATATATATATATATATATATATATATTTGAGAATTTCATAATTGTATATAGAAAAATAAATGCATTTATAACTACTCCCTATTTCTCCCTCCAATTCTCTCAGATACCAAAACATGTTCCTAAGTTCCTATGACACATTTATGTATTTTATTTTTTATGTACACAACCTACTGAGTTCAAATAGTGTTATCCACATCTATATGAACTTAGGGTCATTCACTAGAATATATGCAGTGTTGTAATATAGAATGTAGAATATATGCTACGTTCCTGGCACCTGGCCGCCTGCACGGCTAGCTTTATACCTGAAATAATTACACGGAAACTGTATTATTTTAAACACTGCCTGGCCCCTTAGTTCCAGCCTCTTATTGGCTAGCTCTTACATGTTGATCTTACCCATTTCTAATAATCTGTGTAGTCCACGAGGTGGCTTACCAGGGAATATCTTAATCTGTGTCTGTCTCGAGTGGGAGAATCATGGCGACTCCTGACTCAGCTTCTTTCTCCCAGCATTTTGTTCTGTCTACTCCGTCTACCTAATTTTCTGTCCTATCAGAGGCCAAGCAGTTTCTTTATTACTTAACCAATGAAACAACAGATAGAAAGATGACCCTCCTCCATCAATGCAGTCTGCCAATGGTGACATTCCCAAAGATGGAGGATCCTCTCTCCCTGAGCAGCCAGCCAGCAACTGCCAGTAGTTTCTCAGCCATCACAGGAGTCTTCGGATCTTCTTTGTTCAATCCATGTTGAACTTTTGGAGCCTCAGTTGTGTGCACATAACTACAGCAGCATGAGTGTAACATCCTACCCACAAGACATCATTTTACAGCTCTCCTCCCCACACTCTTGCTCTTCCATTCTTTCCAACTTTTAGGCTAATTGCCATTTCTCTGGCAAGAAAGGGAGGCCTGGTCCCCAGGTTCCTTCTACTCTCTATTAAGAGAAGCTTTGTTGCTGTTGTTATTGTTTTGCTTTGCTTTTTAACTCAATTTCAGGCTCAAAAAAATGAGATCTTGGAAATCATCTGATTTTGAAGAGGCTCTGTTTTTTGTTTGCTTATTTATTTCAGAATGCAACCCCACCCTATAGTTGGACATTTTCGTCTGGACCACCAGCACACTAATCTCATTACATGGGGACTTATTATTAATTATGAAAGCTCAGACAGTAGCTTAGGCTTGTTACCAACTAACTCTTACAACTTAAATTAACCTATTTAATCAATCTACTTTTTGTCTGTATTACCTTTACTCTGTACTGTCCAAGCTGCTCTCTTTCAGTCCTTTCTTCTTCCCAGCATTCTCTCTGGCCAGAAAATTCTGCCTAGCTATTGGCTGTTTAGCTTTTTCCTAAACTAATCCAAGAGATACTTCTTCACAGTGTACACAAAGATTACTCCATGACACATACGCACCCTAAACACAAAAATTAAATCTGAGCCTGGCAGAGTTCTATGTTCTTGGGTTCATTTCTTTGATAAATGTAGAACAGAAGCCTGCTGTATCTTTGGAGGTTGATCTCAGCTGCCATTTCAGCATTCCTGTTAAATACACTAACCCAACTAGGGAAAAACAGGCAGAGTACAAATGTCTCTCTTTAGAATATTTCTTTTCCTGCCAAGGTTTCAGCATAGGATAACTGTTAAACTACCACCAACTGATCAGGGGAAACAGCAGGAGTGTCCTTTTTCATTTTGTTTTGTTTTGTTTTCCCCTCTGGTCTTCTAGCCAGTAGATCATGTAATTAAACTTTGATTCTTCTCATATTAAAAAGAAGAAGAAGAAGAAGAAGAAGAAGAAGAAGAAGAAGAAGAAGAAGAAGAAGAAGAAGAAGAAGAAGAAGAAGAAGAAGAAGAAGAAGAAGAAGAAGAAGAAGAAAAGAAAAAGAAGAGAAAGAAGAAGAAGAAAATACATAGCCATGAACCCATTCAGAAGGGACTGAACACTAGAGTGCTTTCACAGGAAAACACATGGAAGCAAACTAGATACCAGAAATTCATGCTTGTCTCTAATTTCAAAATGTGACACAGGTGATATGGGCTTCCTCTCTGTATGAATATGTTTTATTACTGTTGGTTATTAAAGAAGCTGTTTCAGCCACTGGCTTAGTAGAGTAAAGCCAGGTGTTAAATGCAGGTGTTCAAATAAACTCAGAATGAAATAACTGGAGAGCCAATCTATGAACTGAACATTTACTTCCTACTTGTTTTCTTCTTTGACTACCAAATGTGTCCTTTGACTACCAAATGTGACCTCTGATAGGTTCCCTAATTTTTCCTAGACTCAGTTTCTTCATTGTTACTACTGTGACCAAGATATGTCATCAGCTTCTTATGGTAGATTCCAAATCAA
>NC_022013.1:13395510-13398010 GCF_000317375.1 Microtus ochrogaster | reverse complement strand
TTACAAAAGAATGACTAGAAAGAAAAAGAAGTAAAAAAGAAAGTGTGATTACCAAGTATGTAGGAAATGGCAGAAGCAAGTATATTTTTACTTGACATAATATTAAATGAATTAACTGGTTAAAAGGTAGACATGTTCTTACATTTAACATATTAGAATTAATGGTATAATTCCAAAGCAAAAAATGTGGAAAATGTGAACAGAAATGGTAAAATACTGCCATCGAATACTGATTATGAAATAACGGTTTTTAAATGAAACTTGATCAGGCTTAGATAACTGTTGAGTGGTAGATCATGTTCCTAATGTATGAAACCCTCAGCACTGAAAAGGAATACAATTTAAAAAAGTATAATAAAGAGAATTGACTAAGTAAAAATCAACAGCAAGCCGATGTAATAACCTGACTCTGTGCTGTGTCATTATGTAGACCTAAATTCTGTAATGTATCAAAGGACAACGTGACTGAGACAATATGTAATTCATAGAAACAGTAGGAATTTCCATACATGCATATATACAAATCACAAAATATCTTGCCTCAACATTATACCAAAGCACATGATTTGTGTAGCTCAGCAAGTACAATCTAGTGAATATGTTTATAGTTTTGTGCTATTTATTAAAGCTGTATTTTTCTGGAGATGTCTGAGGAAGACTCTGATCGATGCATATAACAGAAAGTCACTAGGAGCCTGCAACAGATTGGAACAAATACACAGATCCCCAAGTGCAAAGAATAGAGACCTGGGGACACTCAGCCCTAAGCATGATGTTTCCATCAAATCCCACCCCTCAGGGCTCAGGGGACTTTGCAGGCTAGAAGACAGAAAGATTGGAAGTGCTACTGAGGATGGGAGATGCCAAGGAAACAAGGCCTTCTAGACATAACAGAGCCGATGCACATGCGAGCTCGGTAACGGCGTGCACAAGGTCTACACAGCCTAAGCTAGATGGGGTCCCAGCATTGAGAAGGGAATGGGGCATAACTCCCCATTCCTAACCTAGAAACTAACTCCAACCGACCTCCAATTGATAACCGTCCAAAAAGAAAATATTAGTTTTCTCCAGTGAAGTCTCACTGTGTATACAAACCACAATTAGCTGCAGGACACATACTCAGCA
Source organism: Microtus ochrogaster (assembly GCF_000317375.1). Classification (NCBI taxonomy): domain Eukaryota; kingdom Metazoa; phylum Chordata; class Mammalia; order Rodentia; family Cricetidae; genus Microtus; species Microtus ochrogaster. Next base: position 13,396,885 of record NC_022013.1, on the reverse strand, counting down.
GTAGATGGAAAACACAAAACTAACTCAATAACACCTTCTGGAGGTTTTTATTTGGTGGGGGAAGGAGGACTCCTTATGCTTTGTTTTGTTTGTTTGTTTGTTTGTTTGTTTCTCCTATAGCTCTTTTGCTTATATGTTTTCTGATTTGGAGTCTTTATGGGATTTCTGTGTATTTAAATGTGTATGTCTCTAAGTCTATATGTTTCTTGTGCTTTTTCTTCGACTTTTCTTTTTTTGTTTATTTGTTCTGCCCTATTCATGTTTGTTCATTATTATTATTAGTTATTTTTTTTGCTATTTATTATTATTTATTTATTATTTTAGTTGTTTGTTTGCTAATGAGAGAGAACCAGAAAGAGTGTAGATCTGGGTGGGTGGAGATGTGGGGATAATGTAGGAAGAGTGGGCAAGGGAAATTGTAATCAGAGTAAGTTCTTTGAAAAAAATCTATTTTCGATGAAAACAATCATATTTTTGGCCAAAGTCTATGAAATAGTGGACTACACTGCTGAAGATGTCTCAATGTTCTTAGCAGACTGAGTCTTATCTCTGACCACAAGCTAATAAAATTTAAAATGAACATCTAATAGAATTACAAATATTGCCAAATTGATAAAGTTTTGAAATAATTTATAACTTCCATAATTTTAAAAAAGTCAAGATGTCTTTAAACATTCTCAAGTTTATAAAATGTCAAAGCATGCTGCTACTTAATCACAGAGTTAAGGGTAAACTGTATGGAGTATTTGAGGACTCGATAGCAGCTAAATCTTATAACATTAGAATGTATACTTAGAGGGAAAACAGTGACACTAAACGTGTTTGTCAGAAAGCATCTGAATGAACAGGTGAAGAAGTGTTTGTCTCAAGGAACTTAATAAACCTAAGAATCATTAGATCTTACTACAAAGCCTGTATGCCACAAAACTGGAAAATACGAAAGAAATGAACATTTTTTTTAGATAAGTACCATATACCAAAGCTAAACCAAGACCAGGTGAATGATCTAAATAGACCTGTTAGTCGTGAAGAACTACAAACTCTTATCAAAAATCGCCTTTCCAAAAAAAGCTTAGGACCAGATGGTTTCATTGCAGAATTCTACCAGAACTTCCAAGAAGAGATAATACCTATACTCCTTAATGTATTTCACAACATAGAAACAGAAGAGTCATTGCCAAATTTCGTTTATGAAGCTACAGTTACCCTGATACCAAAACCACACAAAGACCCAACCAAGAAAGAGAATTATAGGCCTATCTCACTCATGAATATCAACGCAAAAATTCTCAACAAAATACTGGCAAACCGAATCCAAGAACACATTAGAAAAATTATCCATTATGATCAAGTAGGCTTCATCCCAGAGATGCAG
>NC_022013.1:13392658-13393280 GCF_000317375.1 Microtus ochrogaster | reverse complement strand
ACTGGCTTTGTGGGAGCCTAGGCAGTCTGGATGCTCACCTTACTAGACCTGGATGGAGGTGGGTGGTCCTTGGACTTCCCACAGGGCAGGGAACTTTGATAGCTCTATGGGCTGACAAGGGAGGGTAACTTGATTGGGGAAGGGGAGAGAAATGGGAGGCAGTGGCGGGGAAGAGACAGAAATCTTTAATAAATAAATAAACGGAAAAAAAAAAGAAAGCACAGGAGCACTTCCTGGTTAGAAGACAAGCTAGGCCTCACCTCTGTGTTAGCTGGCACAGGATCTGTTAGTTGCTCTTTATTATTATTATGTTGTGATAAAACACCATGACCAAAGTCACTCATTGAAACCGTTATTTAAGCTTACCTTTCCAGAGGAGTAGGGTCCCCCATGGAGAGAGGCACAGCAGCAGAAGGCAAGTGTGGTGGGTGGAGCAGGCGGCTGAAGATCACATTGTCAGCTGCAAACACAAAGCAGAGAGCAAAGTGGAACTGAGGAGAGACTAAAAGCTCTCAACCCTGCCCTCAGTGACTAAAAGCTCTCAACCCTGCCCTCAGTGACTAAAAGCTCTCAACCCTGCCCTCAGTGACTAAAAGCTCTCAACCCTGCCCTCAGTGACTAA
>NC_022013.1:13359366-13392558 GCF_000317375.1 Microtus ochrogaster | reverse complement strand
GTGACTAAAAGCTCTCAACCCTGCCCTCAGTGACTAAAAGCTCTCAACCCTGCCCTCAGTGACTAAAAGCTCTCAACCCTGCCCTCAGTGACTAACTTCCCCCAGCAGCAGGGCTCCACCTTCTAAAGGTCCCATAAAGTCCCCATGCAGTGCTACCAACCAGGAACTGAGTGGTCAAATGCCTGAACCCATGGGAAACACTTCTCAAGATAACAAAAAGCAAGTTGATTCCAAGGAGAGGATGAACCTGGAAAAGCACAGAGGGAAATAATGATGCCTGAGAACTGCAGAGAGGAGGATGATGGGTAGGGCTTGGCTTCAGCATCTCAGCTCACTGCCAGAGAGAGGTGTCACATTTTGCTGTCTGCTACTGTGATAAAACACCAACACAAACAACTAGGGGAGAAGATGTATTTGATTTATACGGCTCAATCAGAACCCAACACTGAAGGAAGTTAGGGCAAGAATTCAAGAAAGAGCAGAGTCAGGCCATGGAGGAAAACTACTGGCTGGCTCCTCAGCTTGTTCAACTTGCTTCCTTCCTTCCTTCCCTCCTTCTCTCCTTCCCTCCTTCCTTTCTTCCTTCCTTCACTCCTTCCTTCCTTCTTTCCTTTCTTCTTTCCTCTTTCCCTCCTTCCTTTTCCTTTTGTTTTCTTTCTTTCTTTTTTGGAGGTGGGGCAATTTTGCAATTATACTCATGTACAGAAAACTGACAAGTGTAGCTTTAACCCAGTTCAGTGACAAGTTCCTTGCCCTTTCCAGTTTGTCAACACAAGCTAAAGATTTTTGACCCAGGACGTTGCCTCTCCATTGATGTGGATCTCTTCATATCTGTCTTTGCAAGTGGTCCTGATAGCTTCCACAAGCTTAGCCGGAACCCCTTTGTCTTCCTGGTTAACCTGGGTGAAGTCAGGAGTGGTGTATGTCTTCCTGCGGACCAGCTGCCCAGTATGGCCTTCCTTTTGATGATGCAGTAGAGCAACCTCAGCTTGCGACAAAGAGCATGCAGGAAGAACACTCGCTCAATGGGGTCTACCTCGTGGGTGATTACTACCAGCTGAGCCTTCTTATTCTCCACCAGGGTAGTGACCATACTGATCACTGCTCGATGGTGAGTTGGTCTCTAGTGAGGATACTCCCTTTGCTAGCAACCCTTTTCTCAGCATAGGTCGGCAGCTTTGTCTCTGGCCTGTACTTGTGGGCAAGCTTGGGCATCTACATAGCTGTTTCACTGTTTCATAGTCCAGGACCTGGGGGAACTGGTAAATGGCAGAGGGTTCTTGGAGTCACTTACAGAAGATGGCCCTTTGCCACTGAAGCCTTATAGGGTGGGGCCATTTGACAAAGCAAGCGAGGTCCCTTTTGGGCTGGATGTCCTGTCCAATGCCAAAGTTGTTACGCCTTTTAACAAACAGATAATTCACCATGTTTCTCACCTCCTATTTCTTCACAATGGGAGAGTCATGGGCTACCTTCTTCCCCTTGGCCTTCTTTCCTTTGGACATCATGCCATACTGGAAGAGAGGGAGAGAAAAATGAATTGTGGGTAATATGTAAGAGCCAGGGTTGTCCTGAAAACCTCTGTCTACTTTCTTATCCAGGACCATCTGCCCAGCTGCCCAGGATGGGCACTGCCCACACTAGGCTAAGTCTCTCCACCTAAATTAATAAACCTAGAAAATGCCCTGTAGATATACCCACATGCCAGTCTGAGGAAGACAGTCCTTCAGCGGAGATTTGCTCTTCCCTCATGATTCTAATTGACAAAACCTAACAAGCACAACTGATCCCTTGTCAAGCTGACACACAGACACATCACCATTAAACCATAACAGTCCTTTCTGGCTTATCCCCAAGCTCTCATGCTACAATCGCAATGCAAAACAGACTGTAATTTTTAAAGTACCACAATCTTTCTTTCAAAAACCAGTTCAAATTCTTCAAAATTTTAATCTTTTTTAAAAATTATCCAAGAGTCTCCTAACTGTGGCTCCTGAAAACCCAAAATAAACTCCACACTTTCTTGTTCCAAAAGGGAAGAACCACAGCACAGTCATAGATGGATGAAAGCAATGCAAAATTCCAACAGTAGATCAAATCCTGTAGCACAATGTCCAGGACTCGCTCACTCATGATCCACTAGGCTAAAAAGGGTTCAGGGAACTCCAGCTTTCTGTGTCTGCCATTCACTACACATGCCTTCCCTCAGTCTCGGGCCAGCTCACTCCGCATCTGTCACTCTCAGTCCTATGGTCTCCCATTGTCTTTCCCTAAGCCCCAGGCCCTCGTGGCTCGGGGCCCTCATACATTTTGACAGCACACAGAACCCTCAGCAGCTCCTTTTCACATCACAGCAGCCTCTACCTGGACCCAGGTCTTTTCCTACACCATATATTTATCTTCGTCTTGCTGGGCAAGCTACTATTTTTCACATATTAAAATAACTTTCCTTTGTGCATTCCTAGTTGCAGACTTCAAAGAAGGAGCAGACCTGTGATTATTTCATGCCTGACCCATCTATTTGAAGCAAGTATCCTGATCGTAGAGGTTCATTTGTCATGTTGCAGGCAGATGGAAAGGTGTGGCCACCGTGCTGACACTTTGATAGATCTTAACAGCCGGAGTTCTTCCTGGAGGTTATGTTTTATCTGAAAGCATATAACTAAATTCATCCACATGTTATACTAGTTTTCCTTTGACACTTGGGTATAAATACAGCAAGACAGACTTGAAAGCACCTTTCCCCTGAGACTAGGTACTCTCTGACAGTGCCTCCACTCTGTATTTTCTGGTATCCGGAAGGAATTAGACTTCAGGGAAGGTTTTGTTCATGATCATGGGCTGAGACATGCCCCACAGTAGGCTTCTGCCCTGAACAGGGTCCTTCACAGAATAAACCATTCATTCCCTTTCTACTAAGCTGCAGGTTCATTAATAATCTATTAGCCTATCTAGTCTCTTAATTCTCTAAGGCATTATTTGTCTCTTTGAAAATGAAAACTGAGTATCTTAAAATATAATAATGTTTGGGAAAGTAAATCATGCCAAGATATGGAACATAGTCACTCCTCCTTGGAAGTGCCCCACAGCCCCACATTGCTTAGTTGATTCCAGATTGAATCAACTTGACATTGAAGAGCAGCCATCCCAGCACCAAGCCAGTTCATCATATGGAAACGTTATCCATGGCAGAAGTTTAATTTCATTTTTAACTTAAATGAAATAAGTTAAATAGTAAACTTTTTGGTCTACTTCCCCTCCTTGAGATTCTCACAATGAAGTTTGGGTCTAAGACATGTGATCTCTCTTCTGTGGCCAGTCCTTCAATGGGCTGCTTGCAGGCCTTTCTAAGCCTTTCTCTTGTCTCGAGTGGAGTTGTCCTGTGTTAAATCCCAGGAGGTTTTCACACATAAGGTCAGAATACTTTAGTGAGTGCCAGGTCACTAAAGGAGATAGATGCTCACCCTTGTGCCAGATTTCCTGAAAAGAAGGAAGAACAATGAAGAGTGTGATAGAGAATGAGTCAGACAGACCTCTTCCCGGAGCTGCTTCTTCATGCTTCCCCTAATTCCAGCAGAACGTTCGTGTTAAAGCCATTTTTATTACATTTATTTGTGTATGTGTGTGTGTATGTGTGTGTGTGTGTGTGGTGTATGAAGATGTGTGTGTGGTGTATACAGGTATGTGTGTGTGTTGTATGAAGGGGTATGTGTATGATATATGCAAGTGTGTGTGTGTGTGCATGCACGCACACGTGTGTGTGTGTGTGGAAGGGTATGTGCAGGTATGTCCAAATACTTAAAATAAAAGCTAGAGGTCAGAGTTGAGCATCTTTCTCTCTACCACTCTCTACTCTCTCTCACTGAAACTTGAGCTCACTCCTTTGGCTGGAGTGACCAGCAGCAAGCTGCAGGGATCTACCTGTCTCTGTCCTATTCAGCCCTGAGTTACAGACTTGTGCTGTGGCTCCCAGTGTCTACATGGGTGCCTGGGGATGTGAACTCAGATCCTAACGCTTAAGTATCAAGCACTTTATCCTTTGAGCCATCGTCCTAGTGGTACATGCAGGACATAGTAAATTAAAGTGTCCTTCAATGCAATCAGAAGCAATTGTGTAACTATTATCATCTAGTATTTTAGTCATTTTGATACTTTCATAAATGAATAAGGTCTATCAATGCATTTCATTTACATACACAGACACTGACAGACAGACAGACAGACAGACAGACAGACACACACACACACACACACACACAAACTCCATTTGGCTCAATTAATCACATTAACCCAGATGAAAGAGTGTGTGTCTGTAGATGATTTAGCAACCCTGTTTGAAAGCCAATCTCAGGGCGCCGTCCTCCAACAGCCACCTTCGCTCTGAGAGGAAGAGAGGAATAAAACCTTCTGAAGAGCTGCTGCTGCCTCACTAGCAGGTTCGGCTCTCTCGTCGTCCCCTCGCTTTTGGCAGAGACACCCATGATCTCTTCATGATTGCAGCTGTCCTGCTTTCAGAGCAAGGCGTGACTTGTGCTCTGTCCTACCTCTGCCTTGAGGCCGATGAGTAAGCGCGGGTTTCTCCAACACAGAATAAAGAATAAATAAACCTGTCAGGAAGAAAAAAAAAACAGTGTAATCTATTAGAGGTTTTGATTGTCCTATTTGTCACAGAGAATAACAGATGCATTACTGCACACAGCACTTAGAATTCAGAGGCCGTCACTACACAAATGACAAATGATGCTCCTATAATATACCATTTGTCTTTTTTTCACATAGTTAAAAAACCATCATTACTAAAAATCATGACAACTTGCCAATTAAACAGATCCACTCACCCACAGATGAAGCATGCATCTTTTCATTTCGCAAATTAAATTGCAGTGGGAGGGAAGGTTGGGGATGTAATGTATGGTGATGTACTGGGAAACCTGAATAGGTACACATTAAAATAAAACAACCCCACCCCCGTCTGGTGCATCAGAGCCATGCAGAAGCCAACTTCACTTACAAAACACAAAACCTTTCTAATTTCTCCATAAGAGATTCCTTTGTAAGACTAATTACTTCTTCCTTTACTTTTATTGCATCAGAGGACAACTAAACTAACACACATAAAGGGGGCATATTTATCTTACATTGTACACAGGGGTGATTGGATTGTAAATGTGGATAAAACTCGTGGCTGTATGATGGTGAAAATGGGAGGAAGAAGAAGCATCTTCTCAGGGAGAGAAGAAGGTCTCCCAGGGCACCGTTGACAGAGATGAGCCTGGGCCAATGGCTCAGTGAGTAAGACGCAGCTGGACAGCATCAGGACCTGAGGTCAAGTCCCAAGAAATGATGCAAAAGGCAAATGTGGAAGCACTGTGGTGCGGAGAAGGGATGGAGACAGGCAGATCCTGGAACTGATTGGCTTGCCACCTAGCCAAATCCATGAAAATCAGGTTACTCTATCCCTCAAAATGCAAATATCCCCATCCTTTACCTACCACCTGAGATTTGGGGATAGCCTGACCGCTAACATGTACTACCAATGACAAGCAGGTAGCCTGAAGTCCTCTGAGACCTCTTTGAAGAAGAGAGTAAATAATTTTTCTTTATGTGAGTTAGAAGATGGGAGGAAGTGGGTAGGAGGGGCATGTTTGGCATTTCATGCATAGGGGCTGTACCACCAGAAGCTTGGGTCCATAAACATCCCGGGCAATGGGAATTAGAGTGCTCATCATAGTCCTGGAATTCAGACACCTGGGGTAATCTGCTATAGTTTCAGCAAGAGCGAAAGGGTCATCGCCGAGCTTTGGTAGGAAGTTCTGGCATCTTCTCCTTTACAGCAACAATGACAGTGGAGGCTATTATTGCTGGTGAACATGCCTGAATTGCCCCAGCCCCAAACCTTGTGGTTTGTTTGTCCGTTTCCACCTCTTCTCCCTGTTCCTTCTTTGGGTGAGGGTGTGTAAAGGTTTACTTATATAGCCTGGCTGGCCTGTATCTCGCCATATAGACCAGGGTGGACTGGGATCCATAGAGATCTGTCTATAAGGTCTACTTTGTAGAGCTGTTGTGGGACACGATGAAGTAAATCCTGCCTCCATGGTAGATTCTCAGCTTCCAATTTTTGCTGTGTGCTGAGTTGGGAGGGAGATTTATTTTCCTTCTTCGTGTGTTTATATGGCAGAAAGCCCAAGCTGGTGCCCAGCCTCTTGGAAAAGGATGTGATCTGCAGATACCATCCCAACGTGGGTGTTAGCAGAAATGTGTCCTTGCCGTCTGTTGGAATACACGATGTGCCAGCTATGGTTATCATAAAGGGCTAATTAATTTGAGAATGGACAAAGTCCAGAAAAGCAGAATCTTCGTTTGCAAACAATTGTGCGGCAGTCAATGCTTTAACAACAATAAAATCCAGATTTCTCCAACTCATTTTTGTGTTTTGTGACAATGGGATTGTCATGTGAGGCAAAACAGCTTCAGCATGGATGAATCTGGAAACTGGCACTTGAGTGGAGACCTCAGCACATGACACTGTGTGGTTCCCACGAGGCACCTTTCACAGAGCTGTTCTAAGCTCCCCCGAACTTACACAATGAAGACGTGATTTGAAACTTGGCAAACTTGGCCCAAACACACACATTTGTTTCCTTTTGTTTGAATACATCATCAACACAATCAGAATCCCTGTGCAGTTGCTACAGGACTCGTTAATTAGCAAGCATAGATAAATATGAAAAGTGAAAATATATTTGCTGTTTAGAATGAATTTTGTCAGTTTGGAGCAAATGTTCAGTGATAAATTCTTCCATTCCTAAGCAAGGAGGCCTTGGAGCACGTTTTGAACCATGTATAATCCATATATATATATATATATATATATATATATATATATATATGTATGTATACATTATATTATATATTTATACCAAATCTTAGGGGGATAAAGGGTTCTATCACCTTCACCCTTAGAAGCTGTGCTCTTTAGTTTTACCTGTCACTTGACACAACCTATAATCACCTGGAGAGAGTGTCGGAATCCCTGAGGGGAGATTGTCTTGATTGTTACTTAGTGCAGGAAGCCCCAGTCCATGGTGGGCAGTACCATTGCATGGGAAGCTGGCCCTGGGATGAGAAAGAGTGAAGAAAATTATATGCAGCAAGCAAGTGGTTGCAAGGGTGCATTCCCTTCTCTCTGCGCCCGAAGGCAGATATGATGTGAGTAGCTGCCTGAGTTACTGCGTTGACTTTGCCACAGTGGTGGGCAGTAACATGGACAAGGAAACCAAATAAACCCTTTCCTCTCCTGTGTTACTTTTTATCAGAGTAATTTGTCACAAGGACAGAGAGGAAATGAGAATAGTGGTGTGATGTAAATCGAAAAATGAGAGGCTATATATACAAGGTTAGGGTAGGACCCTAGAGGTTGCTTCTTGTTGTGACCAAACCCCTGACCAGAAGAACTTCACAGGAGGAAGGGTTTACGCTGGGTCACAGTGTAATAGCAGTGTAATAGTACAGCCCAGCACAGTAAAGAACACAGCTGCCTGGCCCGAGGCGGCTGTTCACATTATGTCTGTAGACAGGAAGCAGTACATTCACAAGGATGGGGCTGGGCTGTATAACCACATGCTCCACCCCTAGTGACTCATTTCCTCCAGCAAGGGGCCACCTCTTAAAGGTTCACCAGCTTTCTGAAACAGTACCAGCAGCTGGGCGCCAAGGGCTCCAATGCATGAGCTGATGAAGGAAATTTTACAATCAGACTTTACCACCATGAACCTGTATAATGATTTGCACAAATTTCCTAAATGGCAAGAGAGACATTTACTAGGGCACATCTCTCTCTCTTTCTAAATTTCCAGGACAAATAGAAAAGTTGGATGAATGTAGACAGTCTTCATCCTCCATAGGACAAGGATGTCTGTGGACACGGGTTTCCTTTATTCTCACCTGATACCAAGTGAAACCTCCTTTTCTTTGTACCACACTCTGACTTTGCTTTACTCAGTTCTCAAACTCTTCTTTAACCCTTGAATGCCCGTACCCTTTCTGTCCCCTCTCCTTTTCCCACTTTATGTCTCACTGCAGAGTGAAGTCTCATACTCTTGAAGACTTGATGGGGGCTTGTTATACTCTGTGTAGTCTCTTAGGGTGATTTATTCCCTATGTGAATACTGGATGCTTAACCTCTCTTTCCAGGACACTTGCATGGCTAAGTTTGCAAGTGCTCAATCCAGGGAACAGAGATAAGATGAATCCCAAATGTCTCACACCTAATCAAGTCAGAAAAGGCCAAAATATTCCCCTGTTCTTCCTGAGACACCATAAGGATTATCAGATGTAAATAGCTGAGTTTAAAGAATTACATATAGGGTCTACGCAGATGTCTCAGTGGATAAGGTATTTGCTGATTAAGCAAGGGAACCTGAGTTACAATTCCCAGAAAGGAACCTAAAAGTCCAGCATAGTAGTATGCTCTTGCAGCATGCTGTGAAGCAAAGACAGAAGAATTCCTGGAAGCTCAAGGCCAGCTAACCTGTTACATGCAGAGGCAAACAACAAGAAAGCCCTTTCAAACAAGGTAGAAAGTGAGGGCCACACCCAAAGTTGTCTTCTGACATCCACATTCATACTATGGCATGCACACACCTGCACTCACTCATGAGAACACACACATAACATTCACATACACATAAAGAGACAGTAAAACAGTTATATATGGAATTTGCCATTTTATTAGTAAAGAGCAAAAACAGGTGAAAATTTAAATACAATTCAGGAAGGAAATTTTCAGTTGTCCCATCCACATCTTCACATAGGGAGCTGAGGAAGGAAAGAGGCTGAGTCACATTGCTCATGACTGGAGCAGGAGGCTGTTGCACTTGAACAAAAGCAGAGAATGAGAACCACTGGGCTAGAAAGACACACAGCTGGTAAGCACAGCCAGTGAGGCTACCTAATGAGCACCTGGAAGAGATCCATTTGCAATGTGACAGGGCATGCTTTTAAAGAGGAGCATTTGTGATTGTGCATTCTGAGACTCCCTCACACACGGGGGTCAGTACCCACTCATTTTGTCCCTCATTACACTAGTTCAGGCAGAATAGGTCAGTTTGTGCCTCTGTGACAAGCAGCCCATGAGATCCAATAAGATCCTCCGTGAAACAAACATTTCTCCCTCACACAAATGCTGGCACAGATCAGCCTGGAGCGGTCTTTCCGGCTAATGAAGCTTACCATGTGTAATAGGAGAAGGAATTGTAGGGAATCAAACACTGGCTTTCAAGCTCCCGTCTAGAGTTCACACAATCTATTTCTAATAAAATGTCAGTTGTCAATGCTAGACACAAGGTCTGCCGCCACGTCAAATGAAGAAGAAATTTCAGTTCTCATATGCATGCAGAAAGATGAGGGCCAGAACCCAGCATGTACCAACAGCCTGGATAACATTACAACCTCCAAACAACAGCATGTTTGGAAAACATACTTTTTATGTTCAAAATGGAATGGTAGACATTCTGAGAAGTACTGAACCAGGAAATGGGTTCCAAGACCCACTGGATACAGATGCTTGTGAGTGTTTGAGTCAGTGGGCTATTAAGAGTCAAATCAGAAAGGGACTTAGCTTTTGCAACCTGCCCTTATCTGGGAAATACCACACAACTATTTCTGGTCATCTCTGACCACTGACAGGTCAATGTTAAGACATATTTACTCTGTCGTGTGACTTCCTAGGAAAATATGAACAAATGTCTTTCTATTCTATTAATATACACATGGTCTATATAAATTCTATTTAATTCTATAAATTCTATATTAATTTTACTCTATTAATATATATATAGACTATGTAGTGAACCGATGAGCTTGTTGGAGTTATTTACAAGAGTACAGGTACAAAGGAACAGCATCTCCAGAACGTCTACCTCAGCATGAGAGGCAACTCATTGGAGCTGCATCCCTGGAATTCCATGCAAAACCTGTAGGTGGACTACCAAATGATCCCAAAGTAGCAGGGGATCTTGTGACTCCTGTAGCTCTCTGAGCTTCCTCCACTTCCTAAATTCCTTTGGCTTTGAGTTTTCTGAGGTGGCCTTTCCTGTCTTAACTAGAAGAAATAGTTACTCAACGTGCTCTTTAGTAAGTATGTATTAAATCGTAATGTTAAACCTGTGAACCTGATTAAGCAGTTCTTCTCCTCTATGGTGGTCTACAAAGTGACTTGACCAAGGCAAGGCACACAGCACGTCTACTGTAAGCCTTTGGCAGCTGAAAACTGGCTTAATACTGATAGACAGATGATAATAGATAGATAGATGATAGACAGGGAGATGACAGATGAGAGACTGATAAATATGTAGGGTTAGTTTATAGATAGATTGGTAAAAGATGACAATAACATCTTTTTAAAAGATAACTGATAGACAGACACATAGATAGATGATAGATAGATAGATGATACAAAAATACATTGATAGATGCATAAATACATAATCTATCATGTGGATTGATGGAAATATGTGGATAGATGACAGATGGATAAATGATAAATAAATGTATGATAAATAGTTATATAGATAGATTTCAACCCAATGGATGTAAGCTGAGCCCTTCATGTACCATCACAGCATGTAAATTTACCTATCAAGAGTATATCACTCACTTGTCCCACTCAGCCTGGCCACAAAGAGTGAGTTGGAAGACCTCTGAATAGAAATGACATTTGGCTGAGCCCAGTTGAGGACCATCATTAATATTGCTAACGGGCCCATGTGTTAAATTTGGCCCAACACCGCCACCAGATGCATCCTCCCAGGCAACCTGGAGGCCTTTCTAATGACGCCTCTAGGCCAAGAACAGTGCATCTGCTTCTATTCAGGCAGCCTGGCCACTTGGCTAGAAACAGAGCATCATGGCAAGTACTATGTCCTAGGGAGACTTCATTTCATGAAAAATGAATGTAGCTGGGGGTTGAGTCCGGCAGCCAGATCTGGCCTACAGATGGTGTACTTCTTCTAATGATAGGGGAAGCTATTTGAAGGGTAATCTAGAGCAGCTTCTGAGTTAACTAAATTCAACAGGGTGTTGTACATAGTCATATGTCTACCTTGTGTCTAGCCTTGTGTGATGGCTAATCTTGATTCTTAACTTGATGTGATTTAGAATCACCATGGAAACAAACATCCAGGCATGCAAGTTAAGTTTCTAGACTGTGTTACCTGAAGTGGGAAGTCCCACCCTAATTGAGAGTGGTTTCATCTCATGGACTGGGGACCCAGACTAAATAAAAAGGGGAAAGTCAGCTGGCCAGCAGCAATCATCTCTCTGCTTCTTGACTGTGAACACAATGTGATCAGACATTTCTCTCTCCTGCTGTCACAACTTCTCCACCCACAATGAACTGCACACTCAGACTGTGGGCCAACATAAAGTGCCCACATAAAGCTTCTTTATTCTTTAACTTTCTTTTGTTGAATGTTTTGTCCAGGTACTTAGAGAAGAAACTCACGCACCTTGACTTAAGGAAAATAAATGATCAGAGATTCAGAAAAATGATAAAACAGGGTTCACATCGGCCAGAGTGTGATAATAGAATCAACTGCAGGAAGTGAGAGAAGGTAGCAGACCTTACTCTGTTGATAGAGATTAAGACCTGCTGAAAGTTTCCTAAGGAATTCAGAGACATTGTTCCTTAAAACAGCTGCATCCCTCGGATGAGGACACTAAAGCTGACAAAAGGTTATGTGGCTTCCTTCATGGCCCAGCAGTTGACAGAGTCAAGATTGGAGCAGCTGAATCTGATGACCATATTCCTATATTCTCCACAAGACAATGAGATGGGTTCCAAAGATAGGTTTAGAATATGACTAATAAATATGAAGCATTACTACAGAGCAGGACAGCTGGCAACTTACTTAGCCTTTCAAATGATAACTCATTTAGCCCTTAATAGCAACATGTAAGTTAGTTGCTATTTGTTTGCAAATAAGGGCACATGCATAAAGAATCTGAGTAAGCCATTCACCCAGAGGAGTTAATTCAGTTAACAACTGAACAGAGGAGGTGTGAGAATCTGTTCTCTGTGAAGGACCCTTATCCCTTGCCTGCTATACTGCATTAATCAGCATGAGATGGTATTAGGTAACTGTTTTTGTTTTTTCTCACAGAATGGCCAGGCCTTTGTCTGAAGGTGTCATGGATCTTTATTTACATTTTGCCTCAAATCAGTAGTTTCCCAACTCGGTCATCCTATCAAACTCTAGCGAAGGAAATCTTAAAAGCTTAAGTATGGACAAAGTTACATAAATAAATGGAGATGTGAAAGACAGAGACAAAGATGACAAATGGAGATATATAATACATAATAAGATAGATAGATTGATTGATAATAGATAATAAGATAGATGATAAATATGATACATACATATATGGAGATATTTAAAGAGCTGTGTAGATTGATGAACATATATACGAATATATAATCATGTATAATAAATACATATAGAGATACACATATTAATATAGATAATTGATATCAAGACTTTTAAAACTGCTCTAAGGAAGAGGTACCCCACAGGTGAGAGCGTCGTTTGTTCTACTCTTTGTTCTATACCCTAGAGAAGTGGTCAGCATTCGTATAGCAAGGCTACTCAAGCCTGTACGTCTCCCAGCTTTATTCATAATTGCACTGTGCAAGTTTGATACAGAAATAACAATGTTATTTACCTAGAGAAACATCTAATTTAGACAGATCTACTCCTGCTGACCACTGTGGGGAGAAGACAAGAGAGCCTGGGCTGAAAGCCACAGAACACGGCTGCCTTTCCAGATTCTGAAGTAATCCCTGAGAAGGTAAGACTTCTCCAACACACAAGGAATTGGTTTCTCTTTAACTTTGACAAATATCTTGAAGTCGGAGTTAATATTACTTGGAATAAATAAAGTGACAAAATTATTTTCAAATATAAAACGTGTGACCAAATTGAAATATTTTGTAGTTTTAGTCAGAATATCTGAATAATAATCCCCTTCGTTTTTTTTTTTTTTTCTGAGACAGGGTTTCTCTGTGGTTTTGGAGCCTGTCCTGGAACTAGCTCTTGTAGACCAGGCTGGTCTCGAACTCACAGAGATCCGCCTGCCTCTGCCTCCCAAGTGCTGGGATTAAAGGCGTGAGCCACCACCGCCCGGCTCCCCTTCGTTTTCTGATGTGTTCTTCCCAACTTCCTCAGTAGAAAAGAGAAAGAAGGAAAAGGACAAAGCCACAGAGAATTTCAGTGTTGGATGTTTGGATGAAAAAAAAAAAAAAAACCAAAGAGGCCTATTAGCTTTTCCCAAGTACTGAGATCAGATGTTTCGCTCTTACTTCTCAGGAGTGTGTTGTATGTCTAATTTTTCCATTAAGGCTTTCACAGCAGAGACCAAATCATCACTTCAGCGCTGAGCACTGATGAGGTACACTTGCTTGGTTGAAGGAGAGGAAAATGAATATGTGTACTTAACACTTTTATGATTACACTTTTTGGCAATGAGACGAGGGTAACTGTGGCTTCGTGGAGGCTTTAAGGCAATTGGTTCCACTGAGAGGCGACGGCACGTCAAAATGCGAAGAGCAGGAGAGCAGAGGATGCTTCCCCAGTAATTGGAATTCAGGCAACAATAACAAGGCATTATTGAACACTTGCTGCTTCTTAAGAAAAAGGTCTCCTTTCTCTCTGGAAAATAAAGGCTCACTTACTGTGGAGCATCACGACCTTACCCAAGAGGAAAGGGGGAAATTAAAGAGCATCTCACCTGAGTGCATTTGCCTTTGCAGCCAGCATATGCTGAAGTCTGTGCCATTTCTGGCTGCAATTTCTCCTCCCCATCTCCTCTCCTGATAAAAATCACAAGATTTCCAATTGAGGGGTGTGCTTTAGAGGTAACTTTGCATCCAATTTTTATTTTGTGGATGGGGAAATAAAAACATAATAAAGTAAAATAGTAGCTGGCAAGATGGCTCAACAGGTAAAGGTGCTTTCCACCAAGTCTGAAGCTGAATTCAATCTCCAGAAGCCATATAGTGGCTGGACTATTGCAAACTGTCCTGAGCTCCTTCAATGTGTCACAGTTTGCATGCATTCACACTTGTGTACAAGTGCATGCAAATATACACATGCTTCCCTCTCACATACACAGACACATACACATACACAGAGAGACAGACAGTCGTGTGCGTGTGTGTGTGTGTGTGTGTGTATAAAGTAAAGTGACTTGCCTGTGAATGTGTATAGTCAACTTATGATTGTTCTTATTCTTGTAGAGCAAGAAAGATGGATATTAGCACACATCAAATCAGAAAGGACTTCAAGAACTGAGAGATCAGTTATTCTAGGGACATATCAAGGACAACTAAGCTAAAGGACAGCTGATAAAAAGTTATTGACTGAAGCAAAAACATCAACTAGTGCTGGGCAAAGCCTCAGTCATTAAAGTGCTTTCTACTCAAGCATAAGGACCTGAGTTTACCCCTCAGAAGCTACGTTAAAATAACAGACAAACAAGCCAACAACAAATCCAGACATAGTAACACACACTTGGAACCCCAGTGCAGGAGAGGAAGACAGGAGGGTTCTTAGAGTTCACTAACCAGCCAGTGGAGCCAAATTGGTGAGCTCTAGGTTCAGGGAGAGAACTTGTGTCAATCAATAAGTGATAAATAACTGAAAAAGATACCCAGCCCTGATAACAGCTTCTTTTCTCCATATACATGCACACACATGTGCACATGGACCCACACATACATGTGAACAGAGATCTATTGATGATCTTTTCAGAACTAGTTTTTTAAAAAAGTTTATACAAACCATTTAAAATGTGCTTGAACTAAATGTTCATAGGACAAAAAAAAAAGCCTGGACTTAGGAATGATTTCATGTGTAACATGTTCAAATGACAATCAGTGCTTTTGCTCCCAGCTCTAACTTTAGTTCTCCATTCATCTCCCCTTTGTGGCATGTAGTACCGTCATGACACATGTATGAATACCACTCATATCCCTACATTTATGTCATCCCAGTTCAACTTTGCCAGCTTCAGTAAAAAACAATGCCTGCCGTTCAGAGCTCAAACAACAGTTATGGGAAGAGCATTAATTATCTCCGTGTTGATGTGATAAAGCACTCTGACCAAAAGCAAGATGGATGAGGGGTTGATTTGACATTCACTTCCTGGTCACATGTGTGGGAACTCAGGGCAGGAACTCCAGCAGAAACTGGGGCTGAAACAATGGAGGAACACAGCCTATCAGTTTGTTCTCAGATTAATGCCTGGCTAGGTTTCTCTTAGAGCCCAGAACCACCAACCCAAGGGATAGTACTACCTACAGTGGCTGAGCTCTTCTGCATCAATTTCAGATCAAGACAATTCTTCACAGATATGCCTTCAGGCCAATCTGACCTGGTCAGTCCTTCAACTTAGGCTCCCTTCTCAGATGCCTCTAGGCTATGTCACGCTAACAATTAGGGCTAACTAGGATATTAACCTTGACAGAAAGAGCCAGTTAACATGATTGTCTAGATTTGGGTTATAACTGAATTCCATATCTGAAAGACTACAAAGGGGTTTAAAGGACTCAGACTGTGTGGTGTAAAAACAGAACTTCATGGAGGAACCAGACTGCACAATAGGAAGGAACACTAAAAACATAAATAAATAAAAACAGCTTGAGTCATTTTAGCTGACCCAAAAAACCATACACAATTTGTTACATGTAATCTTGTTTGTGAATTTGATGGGATTTAGAATCACCATGGAAACAAATCTGAGGCTTTATTTCTTAGCAATTATCTAGAGTAGGTTAGGTGAGGTACAAAAACTCATCCTAAATATGTGTAGCACCATCCTAATAGTTGGAATTTTGGACTAAACAAAAATGAGAAGGTCAAACTGAGTTAGATGCTAGATAGGCAAAAGATGGTTGGTAGACAGTAGATTGATATAAGTGAAATATGAGAGATAAATAGGCAGATATTAGATATAAATAATATCTGACAAATATGTGATAGATAATAGAGAGATAGATACCAGTAGAAAATCTACTTTCCAGTTCATCTCTATCATCTTTTTATATTACTCTCCAACTGCTAACACCATTGCTTACAATCCTAGCTCCACAAACAGATGCTTCTTTATCCTGTGTCAGAAAGGATGATGACTTGTGGGTAATAAAAAAAAAGATGTCACATGAAAAACTTATAGGTGAAACAGCCACATGAAAGATATTGAGACAAGAGAGTATTAGACCAACTGCCTATCCCATAGCGATTCTTAATCTGATGTGCAATAATTCCTAACATTAAAGAGTCATGAGGAAGCAAGGAAAATTGGACTTGTCTATCATGTGCAACCTCAAATGCCCCTTGTCAGGAAGCGTGGAGGGAACTTTAAGCAGAATACTGGGCCTCTAGTTCTATGTCATAGGTTGAATTGCCTAGGTACCAGACTCAAAAGGAGTAATTTCTGTGTGAAAAATTAGCTGAAAAGAGCTTTCAAGTTCAAATATCAAAATACACAAACCTGAGCAGAGGAGGAATCAAACTACATCCGCCAAAACAAAAACTTTGGAAATCCAATCCTTTGGACATTATTGAAACAGAGAACTCTTCAGAATTGACTCATTTTGGACAAAGGAGACAAATGTGTCTACTCTGCATCAACCTGCTTTTAGTTGTACCTTTAGAGAAGGGGACTTGACTTTGGCCAAGATGGCTTTGGCAGTGACTGGAAGAGCATGTGCAATATTTGAGGTTGCCTTTGAGGATTTAAAGTCACAGTCTTTATTGTCATAGCCTGCAATCCTTTATTCTCACCTGTCACAAACCGTCGCTCTGTAACCATCCAGGAAACAGTGAAGCTATTCTAAAGAGGTATACCCGCCTCTTCTTTTGGCTCTAAGATTATTGAAACAACTGATTCACCCCCAAACAGAATTTTCCCAAGAGTCTCAAGCTTGGAAACACCAATGGCTATGGCTCTGGTACCATCTGGAAGAAATCTGTCTCCCAGGAAGCGATTTCACATAGTGCCAACAACTTGTCAGATCACCTTGTAGGAGAACTGGGAACAAGTCAACAATGGGTGGGTGATGGGCAGTACCTTGACTGCTAAACGTGTGTGTGTGTGTGTGTGTGTGTGTGTGTGTGTATCATTTAAACTTAAAACCATGTTATTGGACACAAAGATGGACACTTGAGGGATCCCCGGACACATTTGTCCCCCTTTCCAATGTGGCCACATTGAATAAATCTCCCTTCTCTGTTTTTCACTGTGTTTTCACTGTTTTTTCTTAATTGGCCACTTGAGATTGCAGCAGTTTCTGAAGCACTAGTTCTAGCAACAGCTGTAGGTTCATTGTGTCATTTTAGTTTATCAAAAGTGCTAGTGGCCAATCAGTTTATTGATTTTTTTTAAAGAAACTCTTCAGATTCATTGACTTTCTCTGTGTTTCTTTCACTCATACTCAATAAACATGTATGGCTATCTTTATGATATATTTCTCTTTACTTCCACTGAACCCATTTACTTTTCTAATTCTCCAAAGTGACATGTGGCTAACAAATCATGGCTTTCGTTTACAAAACAATATTCTCTAACTTAAATATTTATTTCTTTTCACCATACTTTGAACCTGTGTTGCTTCTGATGATGACAAAAACATTCACAAGTTAGTCTAAGGCAACAGTTTTCATTACTGGAACTGGTTAGTTTTGTTGTTGTTTTGCTTTTGTTTTGCCAATTTGATTAAGCTAGGATCATCAGGGAAGGGAGAACCTCAACTGAGAAAATGTCTCCACTGGATTTTCATATAGGAAACTCTGGGAAGATTTCTAGACTAATGATTAATGCTAAAGGGCCTGCCTTCCACTGTAGATGGTACCAATTCTGGGCAGGTGAACCTAGGTGGAAAAAAAAAACAGGTTTGGTTAACAATAGGGTAGACAGCCAGTAAACAGTACCCATTCACTGTCTCTGCCTCAGTTTCTGTCTCCAGGTTTCTACCCCGAGTTTCTGCCAAGCTAGGTTTGGCCACTGTTTTTGTCACAGCAACAGACAGCAAACAAAGACGTGACAATTTAAAGCATGGCCCCGGGATTGAAGAGACAGCTCAGAGTTTAGGAGTACTTATTATTCTTGCAGTGGCCTGGGATTCGGTATTGCGCTCCTACAACAGGCAGTTCATAACCACCTGCAACCCCAGTTCCGGGTCTCTAATGTCATCTTCTATGTTCTTGCCCACATGTGGTGCATATAAATTCATGCAGGCACACTCATATACACATTAATAAACAAAAACAAATAAATTTGAATAATACAATAAAACCTGCTCTTCAATTCCTTGACACTGAAGTTGCTTTGCTTCTTAAAATCTTAGAGACTTATGGCTTCTTTATAGCAAAGAAGAGGGCAAGAACAACACTGTGTCTTCTATAGGGAAGTTGGCAAAGGGTCAATCAACCTGACCTGGTTAATGTGGATAGCCATCACAGGTAAAGCCAATTACTTTGTACGTACATTGAGATAGCTGGTAAAGAAGTCACCCTGGGCAGTTCAGGTGACAGAGTAGCTGGGTAACTAACTGACATCTGGCCATGTATGTACCATTTCTTAAATACATACACAATTCAGGCTTCTACTCCCTGACTCCCTGCTGAGGTCTGACTGCAACCTCCTAGTAGAAACAAGTAAGAACTCTTCCGCTAGACCCCCGACACACAACATCATAAGTAAAAGAAAAGTATCTATTATACAACATAACACGTGGCCATTAATTATCTGGGAATGGAAGAGAATTTAGTGCCAGAGAGGACTGCTATTATAATTAGAACCCGAATATCCAGTATGTGTTTTATATTTAGGAGGTACCAGGCAGAAGCTGGGAGGACCCTGGGAGGGACTCGGTGGAAGCATGATGACTTTTAAAGACGTTGTTGTTGAAGGGTTAGGGAAGAGTGGTATGAAAACCTGAGTGCTATCTCATCATTAAGCTGCTCTGTTGGAGATGGTATGGGCAAGTGCTATGGTAGGCAGGCTCTACTCAGCTGGTAGACAACAGCGTGGCATAAGCGTCTGTAGGAACCCTCACAGACCGTACTTGGCACAACTTCTACACAGGAAATTTGAATTGAACTTTCACTTTACTAATAAGTGAGTTTTCAATTTAAATTTAGTATCTTAAATGAATGGCCAAGATCAAAAACACTGATGACAACTTATGCTGGTGAGGATTTGGGGTAAAGAGAACATTCCTGCATTGCTGGTGGGAGTGCAAGCTGGTAAAGCTGCTTTGAATACCAGTATGGCGATTCCTCAGAAAATTAGGAAACAACCTACCTCAAGACTCAGCAATACCACTTTTGGGTATATACCCAAATGATGTTCAATCATACCAGCATTATTTGTCATAGCCAGAACCTGGAAACAACCTAAATGTACTTTAACCAAAGAATGGATAAGGAAAACATGGTACATTCACACTTCGAGCACTACACAGCAGAAAAATTATGACATATTAAAATTTGGAGGCAAATAAATAAATCTAGAAAACATAATACTGAGTAAGGTAACCCAGACTTAGAAAGACAGATATCATATGTACTCACTCATAAATGGCTTTTAAACATAAAGCAAAGAAAAACCAGCCTACAATTCCCAATCCCAGAGAACCTAGACAACAAAGAGGACCCTAAGAGAGACATACATGGATCTAATCTTCATGGGAAGTAGAAAAAGACAAGATTTCCTGAGTACATTGGGAGCAGGGGGACCATGGGAAAGGACTGAAGGAGAGGGGAGAGGATGGAAGAGGAGCAGAGAAAAATATATAGCTCAATAAAAACAATAAAAAAGAAGTGGCCAGGTGGTGGTGGCTCATGCCTTTAATCCTAGCACTCTGGAGGCAGAGGCAGGTGAATTTCTATGAGTTCAAGGCCACCCTGGTCTACAAGAGCTAGTTCCAAAACAGGCTCCAAAGCTACAAAGAAACCCAGTCTTGAAAACAAAAATAAGAAGAAGAGGAAGAAGAAGTGCCATGTGGGTGGTTGCTATTATTAAGCCTTATCAAACATCTAGGTTCAGTCTCCAACCTTTAAGAGAATGACACTTTAAAAAGAAGTTTCATTGTGGGGGTTGTTACCTCTTTCTGAGATATACATTATTTTCCCTGTATCTTAGACAACAAATTCAGAGGCTTATGAAATGTGCTGCGTTGATTAACTGTAAACGTCACAGGAAGGTTTTGAACAATGGGCTGATTTTCACATTGATGCATTCTGTGATCTGTTATGTTTCCAGTTCAATGCCATGATCTTGGCATTGAGAAATATTATACCCAGTTCCTGCCCTTTGAGTCTTGAAAATCTAGAAGTCATTCACAGCTTCCAGTAAAGTACTCATTTTGCAGGACCACTAGGGAAGAAGAGAGAGGAGCAGCTGTAGGGAGTTCAGCTCCAGCAGAAGAACTGAAGTTTGAATGGTAAGGAAGTAGCTGCCCTGGGTTTCCCTGAAGAGCAGTGATCTGTCAGGTGCAGATTGCATAAGAAAAACAGCCCAGGTCATCTCCCTTCAGGGATCTGATATTCCACCAGAGTTTAGTTCCGTTCTTGCAATAAAAGACTGCAAGAGTTGCCCTGGGAGGTTGCTTCCCCTAAATAACTTGCAGTGGTTAGGGGACAGACATATCTGGAACTTCTAAAGTTATGTTTGCATTTTGCTAATACTTCATAGGAAACAATATGATGAACTTTGACCTCCCCTGTGACATTCAATACTACATTTTCAATGGTTTCCTAGATGACCCCATAGATAGTAAATATATCTTTGGAAACTAAAGCGATACTGACATTCTCTTCTAAGTTTATTTTATTTACAGGCCTTATTATCACCATTACTGTCAGTGGCCTTGTGCATGCTAAACTTTCAAGTCTTTCTTTTCTCCCAGAAAATTGGTAGGTGCTGTTGAGATCTCCTAAGACTCGACCTCTCTGTCTTTTCCTTTTCCTCTACTTCCCTCTTTTTCTTCTCTCCCTTCCACTTCAACTCACTCTATATCTCAATTACAGCTATTTTACTGCATCACGTTTCTGATTATGACTATTTTTTACTGTGTATGAATGTGGCAGATAGGGCACAGAAATGCTACAAGAGGGCACACTGATAGCACAGAAGTACAAAGCGATGCACATTAAAGAACTGTGAGAGCACAGCAGGACACAGGAATGGCACGACAGGCAAAGAGATGGCGTTAGTAGGAAGCTGCACCAACAAACTAAGGCACATTCATCTTATAATAGGATACTGTGATGTCACAAAGGATGCACTGATAGCAAAAAGGACATGGTGAGGACACTTAGATGATAAATGATAGAACAATGATGGTTCAAACCAGCAAAGTGGTACCACAAGAGGAAAATGATATGGCATAGTGGTACTGTGATGGCACAGTAGAGCACACTGATGACACAAATGATCGCTGAGATGAGAAGAAAGAGCAGAACGGTGGTGCAGAAGGGCAAAGTGATGGTGCAGGAGGGCATTCTCACTGGTGACACAGTATGATTCAGTAGGGCAGAGTGAGGACTCAATAGGGAACAACGATGGCAAGATAGGTCAAATCTATGAATCTGTATGGCACAGAAATATCATAAGACGCTGTGATAACTCATTAGGGCACGGTGATGGTAACATAGGACAATAGTACACTGTGGTGGCCCTAGGGCATAGTGATTGTTCATTAGGGCACAATGATTGTGGAACTGTTCAGAGTGATAACACAAAAGTACACAATGATGATATAAGAAGGTATTGTGATGGATTAAAAGGAGTGTAGTGATAGCACAATAGGACACATTGGTGGCATTGTGTACATTTCCAATGACATAGTAACATTATCATTGTGAAGACTCAATATGTCAAAGTGATAGCTCACTAGGCAAAGAGATGGCACAATAAGACACTGTGATAGCTCAATAGGACACTGTGATATGACAATAGAGAACTGTGTTGACACAATAGAGCAAAGTGGTATCACAAAGGATATGTGGTGGCACAGTAGTTCACAGTAATTGCATAATAAGCCGCTGTACTGGGATGGCTCAATAGCAGACAGGGATGGGCCAAGCACAGTGGGTACTGAGATGAATTAGTAGGGCATATCAGAAAAGGATATAGTGATGGCACAACAGGCAACAGTATCAACGGCCAGGTAATCACAAATGACCACCATGATAGTATAGCATCAGTACCATATGGCACTGTGGTGGCACAAGAGGCCAGAGTGATGATAAAATCATGCACAATGATTATATAGAATAGAGTGGTTCTATAGAGACCATAGGGCACTGATTATTTAATAGAACACAGGATGGCCCAATAGGCTAAAGTAAATGCACAGTAATAGGTCACTATGGTGATACTATAAGACAAAATGAAGTCATAAAATGCTTTTGTGATGGCATAATAGGTCACTGTGAAGCTTCAGTATGAGAAAATCACAGTACTATATGACACAGTAAGGGCACAATAGGAAGCTGTGATGACTCGTAGAGAAAAGTGATGGCATCATAGGGCACAGTGATGGCACCATAGGGCACAGTGATGCCATGACATTCCAATGTAATGGCAAACTATGGCACTGTGATGGCAACAGGACACAGCGGTGTCTGAATAAGTTTCCACAGGATACTGTGGCAGCACAATAGGCAAAGTAAATGCACAATACATTATTGTGATGGCCAACAGGACACACTGACAGTGTAACTTTGTCTTGTGATAGCATAATAGGTCACTGTGATGACTCAGTATATGGATAATCACAGCACTTTATGACATGGTGGTGGCATGAGAGGGCATATTGAAGGTGCAAGATGGAATTGTGATGGCACAATAGCTACAGTGATGGCATAGTGGGGAACTGTTCTGAATCAGCAGAGCACAGTGATGGCAAATAGGACACTGATAAACAGGATAGGACAGAATGTTGGCAAAATAGGGAACAGTGGTAGCACAGTATTCCACAGTGATGGCAAATAGGACACTGTGACACTGTAATAGGTGTGCTAGAGAGTTTTATGTCAACTTGGCACAAGCTAAAGTCATCTAAGAGGAGGGAACCTCAATTAAGAAAATACCTCTAAAAAGTCCAGCTTTAGGCAATTCTCTGAGGCATTTTCTTAATTAGTGACTGATAAGGGATGTTCCAGTCCCTTGTGGATGGTGCCATCCATAAGTTGGTGGTCCTGGGTTCTATAAGAAAGCATACTGAACAAGCCATGATGAGCAAACTAATAAACAGAATCCCTCCATAGCCTCTGTGTCAACTCTTGTCTCCAGATTCCTACTCTGTTTGGGTTTCTGTCCTGACTTCCTTCAGTGATGAACTACTATGGGAAAGTTTAAGCCAAATAAACCTTTCCCTTCTCAACTTGCCTTTGGTCATGGTATTTCATTATAGCAAAGATAACCATAATTAAGACAATAGGGCCCTGTGATTACTCAATAAGGCACATTATTGCCACCATAGAACACAGTTAGGGAAAAAGGGCATCATGATGGTATAATAGGGTTCTGGGATAGCTTGATAGACAATAATGACACTCCATTAGGACGCAGTGGTGGCACAACAGGACACTGTAATTGCACAATAGTGTAATGATGGTACAAGAGGACATTGTAATAGTGCAATAGGACAGATGATTGTAAAATAGGCCACTATTTATAGTATAACAGTGATCATTTCATAAACCAGAGTGATGGCACATTAGGTCAGAATGATGACACAGTGATGGACCAATATGCCCATGGGTACCATGTTAGAACAGTACAATGAAAAAATTAAGGCATTGGAATGATTTGTTCAGGCACAGTGATAGAACACAGTGAGGGCCCAAATAGGTCACACAAATAGAAAAATAGGCCACAGTGATAGCACAATATGAAACCATCATGCCCAATTAGGAAACTATGTTGGCACAATTGGGAATAGAGATGATATAATAGGGAACATAGATGGGTCTATATGCCAAAAGGATGGCACAAGATGACAATAATGACATGGTAAGCCACTGTGATGACTCATTAGGACACAGTAGTATCACATTAGGCCACAATGATGGAAGAAAAGAATAATGTGAAGACTCAGTACAGTCCAGTGAAGGTGAAATAGGTCACAGTGATGGCAGAGTAGACCCACAGGGATATCAGTACTAGACTTTATAATAAAAAAGTTTGGCACAGGAATGTCTTTATTAGGACCTATAATAGCATAATACTCCAGAGTGGTTGCATAATAGGAAACTGTGATTCAACACAAGGACACTGTATTGGCACAATTGGGCACAGAAATGGCAGATAAAGAATAGAGATGGACCAATATAACACTGTAATGGCACAGTAGGGCACAGTGATAACTCACTCAATGTGGCAGATGAAGTATAATAGGCCATGATGATGGCAAAATAGAGAAGTGTTACTAAGAGTTACTAAGGCACAATGATTGTACATACGGACACAATTTGGCACAAAAGCACAACAGTGCACAACAAGACATAGTGATTCCACAATAGGCACAAAAATGACTTAATAGTGCACTGTGATGACACACTAGGTCAAGTTCATGACATAATAGGGCTCAGTGATGAACTTTATGACACCACAGGACACTATGATGACTTTAAAAAGAGTGATGAGATAATAGGGCACAGTGATGGCAAAGCAGGTCACTATGTTCACAATAGGACTCTGTGTTAGCAGAGTGTGCCAATGTCATTACTCAGTAGGACACAGTGATTTCACAATAAGCTATGGTAATGACAGAACAGGCCACAGTGATGGCACAAATAAGGCATTATGGTAAGTCAGTAGAGATATAAAGACTGCTAAGGCACAACGATGGTACAATGAATCAAAATTATTGTACAACGGGCAAATGCCATGACTCAATAGGGGAAAGTGAAGACTGAATTGGACACAGTGATGGTACAATCATGCATAGTTATGGCACAGCCGTGAATCTGATGACGTGATAAGGATACTGTGAAGTCTAAATAGGGCACAATGATAACACAATAAGGCACTGTGATGTCACTATATGACAGTGGTTTCACATTAGTGAGCTGTGAGTTCTCAGTAGAACACAGGAAAGGCACAATAGGAAGGACAGAATATGGCACAATATGTGGTATGATGACTCATTAGGGTACTATGGTAACTCAATGCATGGGGATTGCACAGCAGGGTATAACATTTACTTTATAGGACATAACAATGGTATAGAAGAACAATGTTATGGCATAAAGGATACTTTGTGGCACAATAGGCAACTCTGATGACTCAATATGGCACTGGGATTGAACAATAGGGCTTAGTATTGGGATAATAGGACACAATGATGTAAACAGGCTAATGGCAACAAGCTGCAAAACACTTTAATGGCTCAATAAGGCACTGTGATATCTCAATAACACACAGTGATACCATAATATTACTGAATGACAGAAGAATAGAAAATAGTGATAGAATAATAGACCACAATAATGAAAGAATATGAAGCTGATGAAAGAATAATAATCTGTGAAAGCAAATAGGACACACTGATGACACCTAGGACACAGTGGTTAAACAATACGACATGTAATACCCTAATAGGACACGGTGTGCACATTAGGATAGGACACAGTGATGGTAAAATAGGAAATAGTAATGGCACAATAGGATATTATAATGACAAGATATAGCACTATGATTATTCAATAAGACACATTGATGACACATTAGGCTAATGTGATGGCACCATAGGGCCCTGTGATGACCCAAAGATGGCACAATAAAACATAATCTTGGCTCAAGATTACACTGTAAAGACATATGTGTAACTGTGATGAGTCAGTAGGGCACACTGATGCCACAATAAGACAGTCTCATCAGGTACAATAATGGCACCATAGGGCACAGTGATTGTTCAGTGGGTCACCATGATAACTATAAAGAATATGAACAGCACAGTAGAGTCCATGGATGACACAAAAAGGCATTGCAATGCTACAATAGTTTCTAGTAATTGCAAAGACTCCACAATTTTGTGACATAATTTGGCACTGTAATGGTATAACATGCTGCAGTGATGGCACAACAAGGCATAGTGATAGCACAATTGGCTAAAGGGATAACAAACTAGGATAATGGGGTGGTAAGATATGACACTATAATGTCACATTACATAACTGCAGTGACTCAATAGAGCATGGTGGTGGTATAAAGGACACTGTATTGGCACAATAGTACACTGTGTTGTCTCAGGAGGACAGAGTGATGGCACAATACGGTACACTGATGGCAAAATAGGCCAGACCTATGACTCGATGTAGCACTGTGAACACACTATGATGGCTCAATAGGGCACAGTGGCAGTAAAGCAGGGCACTTGGCTGATGCAGTAGGAGATAATGACAACGTAATAGGCCAAAGGAATTGCACAATCAGGCACAGTATTATCACAGTAGACACGTGATGGCAAAATGGGGCACCATTTTATGGCACAATTGGACACTGTGATGACATTGTATGGCACTGTGAGAATACAAGGGCACATTAATGATACAAGAGGGACTGTAATAGCTTATTATCATTACTCAATGGAGCTAGCTCATTGATGAAATATTGGGCAACAGATATGGAACAATATGGTCCAGTTATAGCACAATGTGTCATAATGATAGCACAAAAGCCATGGTGGTGGTATGAAAGCAACAATAGCAAACAGGAAAATGTTATAGGAAAATAGAGCACATAGAACACTGGGGCATATATGCAACACAATAGGCCACAGAGGTAGTTATAATGATACTATAACACAAGAGGCAACTATCAATACTCAATAGAGAATAGTGATGGCACATACGCTTTAGTGACAGAAAACTAGTGAGTGGTGTTGACTCAAAAGGACACAGAGACAGCGTAATAGGTCACAGTGATGGCACACTAGAATACAGTAGTAACACATACTAGGACACAG
This sequence comes from Microtus ochrogaster, assembly GCF_000317375.1. Lineage (NCBI taxonomy): Eukaryota > Metazoa > Chordata > Mammalia > Rodentia > Cricetidae > Microtus > Microtus ochrogaster. The sequence goes on along the minus strand of NC_022013.1, from coordinate 13,365,521 downwards.
TGATGGCACAAAGGGCAAAGTACTAGCATAATAGGGCATAGTATTGGCTCAGTAGACAAACAATGACACACAAAAAGGAACTTTGGTGACAAATAAGAGCACAATGTTAGTGCTAAAATGTCAAGTTATAACACAACACATCACTGAGACCATAGAACACTGTGATGACATAGAAAGGTAATGTACTCAATACAGTACAATGATGATTCAATATGGCATAGTGATGAAATGTTAGGACACAGTAATGGCAAAATAGACCACTTATAGCACAACAGTGAACTGTGATAACATGATGGAACATAGTGATGACCCACTAGGGCACATATGTATCAGTAGTCTAACATGATGACAAAACTGTGATGATTCACTATGACAGAATAATGGTACAATAGGAAAGAAAGACAAAAAATAAGTGGGCACAGTGAAAGCACATTATAGTACAAGAATCCACAAAGGTATATTATGATGACTTAAGAGGGTGCATAATGACACAATAGGGCATAGTGATAACACAAAAGTTCACATTGTGGGCAACAGATGCCATAGGAATGGCACAGCAGTGCAAAGTGACAGCATCATAGACAACTGGAATGGCAAAATAGGACACTGACAATAACTCATTAGAACACATTTATGGCATAATAGTGGACTGTGATGACCTACCAGAGTAGTAGTGATGGCACAGTAGGACACAGAGATGGCAATATTTCACTTGCAATGAATAATATAACATTGTAATGACACAATAGGTCACCATGATATCCTCAGTAGAACACAGTGATGTCATAATGTTACTGAATGGTGGCATAGAAGCATATAGTGGCAGTATTATCGGCCACAGTGAAGGCATAGAAGAAAATTGTGGTGGCAGAAGAGGATCCTATGATGCCCAAAGAGGGCGCAGTAATGACACATAAGATTGAAGGGAAGGCAAAAAAGACGCTGTAATGACACAGACAATAGGACTCCATGATGACTCAATGGAGCACAGTTGGGGCACAATAGGCCACAGTTATGACAAAATATGCTATGACTTGGTGTGCCACGATGATAACATAGTAGGTCACAATGATGGCACAATAAAACACAGTGAAGGCACAATAGGAGACAGGTTTGACACAAACAGCACAATGAACACATAATAAACATATTTATGGCACAGTGATGACTTAATAGAGCATAATGATGGTATAATTACTGGGTGTTGGCACTATAGAACACATATAGCAGTCTGGGCCACAGTAATAGCAAAGATGGAAACTGTGATGACTGTATAATTCCAAAATAGGTCACAGTGATGGCACAAAAAGGTACTTAGTAACATAGTATGGTGTTGTGATGACTCAACATGGCACAGCAATGACACACGGGTTATAGTGACACTACAACAGGACACTGGGGTGATTCAATGGGCATTACAATGACTCAGTATGACAGAGAGATGGCAAAATTCTGCATAGTGAATGAGCATTTTGGTACAATGATGCACAAGGAGACACTGACTTAAGATAGCACAGGGATGGAAAATAGGGCACAGTGATGACACAATAGGGCATAGTGTGAGTAAAAGATGCCACAGGTGTAGCACAGTAGTGCAAAGTGACAGTACCATTGTCAAACTGAATGGTACATTATAGCACTGATGGTGACTTGGAGCGCAGTGACAGCATAATAGTAGACTGTGGTAACTCTTCAGGGCTTAGTGTTGGCGCAATAGGCACAATGCTGTCTTAATACAGCACAATGAAGTCAAAATTATGGCATAATGGTGAATGTGGTGACACCAAAGGACAGTGTAATAGCAAAATAGGAGGCAATGATGACACAGTAGGATACAGTGATAACAATGAACCATTGTATAAAAACCATAGAACACTGCAATGACACAAAGGGGCACTGTGATGTCTCAGTAGGGCACAGTGACTGCACTATTACCAAGTGGTAACACAGTTGGCCATAATATTGGCAGAGTCTGAGGGTGTGGTGACCAAATAAGACTGAAGGAAAACTAGGCCACTATGATGGCATAATTGGGCACAAAATAGCCGAATTGCGCAAACTTATGACACAATGGATCACAGTGAGGCACAAAAAAAAATTAAGGTACAATTACAAGTTTGATGACACCAAAGGACACTGTAATGACTAAGACACAATGGAGGCACAATAGGGGAAAGCAATGGCAAATTAGGATACAGTGAAGGTACAACAAGGCACAATAATGATACAAAAAGACACTGGATGACATAAGAGCATGACGATGTTATGAAAAGGCAAAAAGGTGGCAAAAGAAGACACTGTAATGGCACAATAAGACACAGTGATGGCATACATAATAAGACAAGTTAAGGAATCAGTAAGGCACAGTGATGACGCAGTGTACAGTGACGGCAAAATAGGGCCAATTCATGGCACAATAGGGCACAATGATTGCACAACAGGCCATGTAACAGTAGAGTTGGAAACTATGATGACAGAATAACAGTCTGTTAAGGCAAATAGAGCACTATTTTGTAAAAAAAAAAAAAAAATGACACCGTGGTGGCACAATAGGGCTCTATAATGGCACACTAGATAACATTGATAGTACAAGTCAGCATTGTAATGGGACACATTGTTAGGTTGATGGTTCACTGGGGCATAATGATGGCACAATGATGCCAAAATAGGTCAGAATGATGATACAATAGAACACTGTGATAAGAACAACTTGATGACCCAATGGGGAATAGTAATGACACATTAGGCTAATGCAATGTCACACTGGTATACTGTCATGACACAATAGGACACAATGAAGGCACAAAGCAAAAACCTTCAGCAGAATTCAAAATGTTGTTGTACAATAGGCAGTTATGACAGTAAAGTAGAACACCATGATGACATGATTGGACATGAGATTACCCAACACAGAGCTAAGATGACTCAAAGCACAGAGTGATGGCACAATAGGGCACTGTGAGCTGGGCGATGGTGGTGCACGCCTTTAATCCCAGCACTCGGGAGGCAGAGGCAGGCAGATCTCTGTGAGTTCGAGACCAACCTGGTCTACAAAGCTAGTTCCAGGACAGGCTCCACAGGGAAACCCTGTCTCGAAAAACCAAAAAAAAAAAAAAAAAAAAAAATAGGGCACTGTGCTGGCAAAATAGGACCTTATGATGGCAAGATAAAGAACTGTGAAGGCACCGTAGGACATAGTGACGTGGCACAATATTACATAGAAATGTTTCATTATGTCAAAAAAAGATAGTAATGTCACAATAGGACACAGTGATGGCACACTTGGTGACATTAATAGCACAAGTTTGTGTTTTCATGGGACATTACAGAACAGTGTGGCTCAGTAGGATATAATGATGCCACAATAGGGCACTTTAGTTGCTCAATATAGCACAGTGATGGCAAAATAGGTCAGAGTTAAAACACAATAAGATGGCAGCACAATCAGAACATTACAATACCATGATGACACAATTGGATACAGTGGTGGTTGAATAGGCTACTGCAAAAGAACATTAGGAAATTGTGATTCTACTATAGGACACAGAGAAGGCACAAGGGAAAAGGTTTTACCATACAAGGAAATTCTGATTATATAATAGGATGCTGTGTTAGCACAATAGGATGCTGTGCTAGCAAAGTATGGAACTGAGATGACTCAATAGGGCACAGTAATGTCGCCATAGGAACAGTGATGGCACAATAGGACACAATAATGGTACATTAGTACATAATGATTTAATAGTAGGGTACAATACAGCACAGAGAAAGCACAATAGGGCTCACTGATATCTTAACAGAGCACAGCAATATCAAAATAGAACAATGTGACTACACAATAAACACTGTGATGGCAATATAGGACACATAGATGGCATAATAGAAAAACTTGATGGCTCAATAAGACACAGTTTAGGCACAATATAAAATGATGATTTCACAATAGGACACAAAAATAACACAGTTTGGGGTTCTGATAATTCATTAGGGCACATTGATAGCATAATAGGACATGGTGATGACAATAGCCCACAGGGAATGTATAAAAGAACACTCTAATTATACAATAGGGTTTAGTTGTAGTGTAATTGGATACTATGATGGCATTATAGGATAATGGCTTGTCACAATAATGAACTCTGATGACTTATTGGTGCACAGTGATCTCAATATAGCACAACATGCCTCTGGGATGAAGCAATAGGGCACTGTATTGACAAGAGAGGGTACTGTGATGACTCAGTAGTTTACAGGGATCACATGATAGTGAAGAGTCATGGCATAGTAGAGCACAGTGAGAGCAAAAGAGGCCACAGTGGTGGCACCCCAGAGTGTCTGGTTGCTTCCTTTTCCTCACCACAAAGGTCTGCAACAAGGAAAAGGTCAACAAAGTTCTTCAAGTATGCTGGTGCTCCCTCACCATTTTGCATCTTATAGGATTAGCGAAGGGCACGTCTTTTGGGCCTTCCCATTGTGAAGGATTAGGTATTACACAGCATTCCCACACTAGCATTGCAATTTCCCTGAGCTTTAAAATCCTTTCTTCAACACTAAACCAAAAAACATCAGGAGTTTCCAATTCATTTTCATTAGGCAATCTTTTGACAAATGCTTCAGACAATCATTCAAACAAAGTTTTGACAACTTTTTTTTTTACTGTGGAAGCTTCCATTTTAAGCCTTTATCTCCATGCAGAGGGCCCACATTAACAAATTCAGTCAGATCCAGTTTTATGTTCCTCCTATCCTTATTCCACACCCTTCAAGTCCATTCCCACACATAGTCCCAAGACTTCTGCCTGAATGAATTAGCCAACTCATTGAACTCTTTAGTAGTGTAGCATGCCTACTCATGGAGTACACTTTCTATTTCTCTTCTAGGAGCCTGGTTGTAGGTCTAGAGATGACTATTGGTGGGCCCTGAGGAATATCAGTACTGTCTTGCCTAGCATCTCCTTCAGAGAAAAATCACTGCTGGTTTATCAGATAATGAAGGATTGATTTTCTCAGTCAAAAACAAAAAAAGGAATACTTTAGGGATTGGGGTAGAGTACATTTTCTTTTGAACATGGGGAGTCTACTTCCTCAGGTGAAATAAACCTTTGAATGCCTGAGGGTTCAAAGTTCTAAGCTTCAACAGTGTCCTCCCACACATCCCCTTTCCAAGTTACAGGATCCCATTCTTTCCTAATTAATGCCCTTATTTTAGCTGCTGAAGCTCTCTGTGCTTGTTCATTTACTGTCAACTTGTCACAAGTTAGAGTTATTGAAGAGGAGGGAATCTCAGCTCCGAAAATATCACCATAAGATCAAGCTGTGGGCAGGCAGGTAAGGTATTTTATCAGAGGTCCAGCCCATTATGGGTGATGTGATCCCTGGGTTATATAAGATAACAGGATGAGGAAGCCATCATGAGCAAACGAATCCAATAAGCAGCATCCCTTTATCCTCTGCCTCAGCTTCTGCTTCTGCTTGTTTGAGTTCTTGCCCCAGTGTGCCTAAATGGTAGACTCTGATGTGGTTTTGTCCCCTGCCTTGTCTCTAGATTCATTTTACACATTAGCCTCTGTCTTTCCATGTCCACATATACTGAGCTTCCAGTTTCTGGGAATTTCAGGACCATCCCCTTACTCATCCCCTAACTATACAAAGGCTCTGCCCTTCCCCACAGCGAGCCTGCTAACCCTTAGGTCTGGTTATAGGTGTAGAGGTAACTACTGAAGGGTCCTGAGGGCCATCAGTACTCTTTTGTCTGGCATCTCCTCCAAAGAAAGTCACTGATGTTTTAGCAGACAATGGAGGGTTAATTTCCTCAGTCAAAGACAGAATGAGTCAGGATGTGCAGCTGGGAGAACATCTTTTGCTGAGGGTTGAGAGACTACTTCCTCATATGAGATAAACACTTGAAAGTCTCAAGGTTCAAAGTCCTCAGCTTTGGGTCTCAGAATACGATCATCCCACACATTTCCATCCACAGTTACAAGATCCTACTCTTTAATCCATTAATGTCCATACTTTAACTGTAAACATACGCCAAAGCTGGGATTTGTTTTCGTATCCAATCTTTTAGCCTGTGCCTTTTTATAGGTGAGTTGAGTCCATTGACATTAAGTGATATTAATGACCAGTGGTTGTTAACTCCGGTCACTTTTTTAG
>NC_022013.1:13331532-13357877 GCF_000317375.1 Microtus ochrogaster | reverse complement strand
TCCTAGCATAGAGCAGGTCCGGGTTGGGGAGGGGTGCTGGGGGGCTGGGTCGTGCAAAAGAAAGACAGTCCTGCAGCAGGAGCTGGGGGAAGGGGGTTTGTGCTCTCTTCCGGGACACTCTACCCCGGGATAGCACACACTCACCCGTCCAGATGGGATTCCTCAGCAACTCCAAAGCTGGGATTTGAATTTTTGTTGTAATTCACCCCACAATATATAATGAAGGTTTCAGTTTGATTTTCTGCCCCATGAACTCCAAGGCTCCTGGAGAGAAGATTCTCTTCCAGAGCCCAGTTAGAAAACTTTAGCTGTTTATGTGAACCTGGAGCTGGTCAGTTTTATCACTGAGTTCACTGTTGTTCTTCACAGTATTATTATGCTAGAAGTTGGATAGTTTTATCATGGAACTCATTCTTATCATTTTCTATATATCCAGAGATCCTAGAAAAAAATCAATAATGATCATAATTTTCCTTGTTTTTCCACAAATGAAGAGAAGTTTTATATAGAGAGTCATCAAATTGATTGTTCCTCACAATCACTGAATCAGGTTCTCTAGAGGAACAGAATTGATAGGGTATGTATACATACTATGTGTATATATATTATGATAATATCAATTAATAAAATAATCAACATATACATATATATTCATTCTATTGCCATAGTGATGGCAAAATAGAGAATAGTGATGAGCCATTAGGGCACATTATGGCACAATAGAACATAGTGATGTGATAGCCAGATATGGCCCGGAGATCGCATAAAAGACCATGGGGAATGACAATAGGTCACACACTGGGATTATGTAATAATGAATGGTCATGACACAATAGCACAGAATTATATTACAATAGGCCACAAAGATAGAAAAGTGGGGAATTGTGATGTTTCAACAGGACACAGTGATGGTATAATCAGATGCTGGTGGAACAAAAGGAAACTGTGATCACCCATTAAGGCACAGAGATGGAACAATAGGACACTGTAATGACATAATTGTCTTCTATCATTACTCAGTTGTATACCACAATGGATCACTGATGACATAATAGGTCACAGTGATGATACAACATATGACAGTATCAGAGCAATTGGAGAGTGTGATGACATGATGGGACACTGTGACTACTAAATAGGGCATAGTGGTGGCACAATAGGCTAATGTGCTGGCACAATAGGGTAATATAATGACATAACAGGACCATGGGGTGTCTAAAGATATCAATACAATGAAGAGTAATAGCTAATAGGTCCAAGTTTATGTCACAGGAGTTAAAAACAGAGTAAGGCAGTGTGACAACACAGTAATATTGTGAGTTATCCACCAGAGAAGACTACTCAGTCATGGGCTCAAGACAACAGAAAGTCTTTATAAGACAGCCAGAGACTACACTGAATGTTTGGTTCCTGAGTGCAGTCATCAGCCTCTCTCAGAATAAGCTTTTAAGGACAAAAAACACTCCCTGGATTGACACACCTCATCACAAAGAGTTAGCCAAGAACAGAATTACAGAAACCAAGAAGCAAGGTTAGCACATTTACGTTAGTGCATATAGGGACTTTCCCAGAAGTTTGGACTTTGGTAAAATAGGTCTTTGTTCTTATTTTTGGCAGGTATTGCTGCCTGCGTGCTGGGTTCTAAGGCATAAGTGGTACCTCCACAGTGGCATCAGTTATGCTAAGGTCTGGGGGTCTACAAAGGTCTGGGTGCCTGATACAATAGGTCACTATGATGAATCAATAGAAAACAGTGATGTGATGCCACAATAGGACACACTGATAGCAAAACATGGCACAGTAATGGCACTGTCATGGCATAATAGGATGTTGTGATGGCAAAAAGAACATTGTGATGGCACAATAGAGCATAAGGAAAAAACATAAGCCAGAATTATGGCACAGGAGGACATAGTAATAGCATGATAGGCCACTGTAATGACTCTATAGGACACAGTGATGGCACAATAGGAAACACTGTTGCCAAAAAAGTAAATTGTAATGGCAAATAAAGAACTGTAATGACCCAATAGAGTACAATGATAGCACACTAGAATAAACTGATGCCCCAATAGGACGCTATGATGAAAGAGTATAGTGATGACTCAAAGGACTCACGTGATTGATCAAGTCTAAATGATGATGCAATGGGGAGCTGCAATGAGATAATAAAATGAAGTGAAGGCCCAATAAGATATAGTGATGGAGAAGTCATTGTGATGGCATAAGAGGTCACTGCAATGACCCAACAGGGTGCACTGTTTCTATAACTGCACTCACTGTGGTGATTTAAGAGAGCATAGAAATGGCACTATAGGAACAATGGTGGCATAATGTGGCATTGTGGTGACACTATAGGGCACAGTAATGTTACAAGAGGGAACTGTAATGACATACTAGTGTACAGTGATGACACAACTGGACACTGTGTTCACACAACAGAGAATAGTATTGGCACAATACAATACAGTGATGGTGCAATGGCACAAGCATACACCACGGTGCTCTAGTGGCTCAGTTGGGCATGGTGATGGAATAATAGATTACTATCTTCACATAATTTGGCTTTGTGATGACACAGTAGAACACAGAATTGGCACTATCTGCCATAGTGATAGCATGATGAGGTACTGATGGCACAATGATAGCACAGGAAGATACTTGAAAGACCCAAGTAGGTGGTGTCATACCATACAGGGCGCCATGATGGCACACTAAAACACTGAGATGACACAAAGAAAAACTGAATTAGAACATCAAAGCACTGTGATGGTATAGTAGGAGACTTGGATGGCATAGGAACACACTGATGGCACAACAGGACACTGTGATGACCTACCACAACACTGAATTGACATAAGTAAGCAGTATGTCATGTCATTTGGCAATGAAATGGCGCAACATGGCATTTAGACAGCACAATGCAGCAAGGTAATGATATAATTGAGCATTATAAAGGTCTGATTAGCTCTTTGTTGATAGAGCAGGAAAGGAAGATGTCACTGTGGTAGCACAGCAGGATGCTGATGACAGAGCAATACACTTTTGGGGGGCAGATCTCTACAATTTAATCCTCTATTTATAGAAATTACTTTTCAAATTAAAAAAAAATTGAGACAGAATCTCATATGGTCACCTAGGCTAGCCTTTAGCTTTTGATCCTCCAGCCTCAAATTTTGTTTTTTTTAAATTTATTTATTTATTAAAGATTTCTGTCTCTTCCCCTTTTGTAGCAGAATAGGATAGTGTGATGACTAAAGAGAGCACTGCGATGAAACAAGTTGATACTTTGATAGAACAATAGGACACTATGATGGCAAAACATGGCATTATGATGCAATAGATACACCATGATACAATAGAGCACTGTAATGTTAGAACTGGACACTTCAAAGGCAGACTACAACTCAGTGAGGGTACAATGAAGACAAAGTGGTAGCCCCAAAAGACTGTGATGGTTCAATGGCACAATACAGAATTGAGATGGTTATACAGGATGCTTTGATGGTACAGTAGGACACCAAAATGGCACAACTCACACTATATTGGAAAAATATGACACTGTGCTAGCACAATAGGACATTATCATATCAAAATACAGCAATGTAGTAGCAAAATAGAATATTGTTCATACAATAGAACAGTGAAGTCACACAACAAGGAACTATTAGGGCACAAATGGGCATGGTGATGCACAAGAGAGCATTGTAATAACTCAACCGAGCTCAGTGATGACTCAACAGAACACTGTGATTGTGCAATAGTTCACAGTGATAGCACAAGAAGACACTGTTCTAATATATGTATGTATATATATATACATATATATGCATATATATGTATATATATAATTGCACCATTGGTTACTGAAAACAGTCAGTGGGATAAGTGTCATTCAGTAAAACACAGTGATGCAGATGGCACAATAGGACACGGTGATAAAACAGTAGACCCAGGAAATGTTACCATAGAACACAATAATGAAACAATCTGTCACTGGAATGGCACAAGAGTGGCACAATAGGTCAGAGTGATTGCATAATAGAAAACTGTGATGTCACACTAGGACACTTGGGTACAGGTGTCCCATTGTGATGACACGATAAGAAAGGAGATGGCAAATATGTGACAGGAATGTCACAAGATGACACTGTAAAGACACAATAGGCCACTGTGATTATTCATTAGGGCATAATGATAAAAAAGTAGTCCACAGTGCTAAAACAATGGGGCATAGTGATGATACAATATGGCATAGTAATAGTGAAATAGGTTTAGGTGAAGGAACATGTAGAACAAACTCATGGCACATTAGGACCCAGTGATGATACAAAGAGCGTAGTGATGACACAAAAGATACCAATATGATAAATGACAGCACTATCGTGGTACAAAAGTGCAAAGTAATATCACAACAGGACATTGTGATGCCACAACAAGCCAACATGATGATAGACTCAATAGAGTACAATGATGGTATAACAGGACACAGTATGGCATAACAGCACAACATAATACAAAGTAGAACATTTTTATGGCAAAACAGTACAAAATGGTGGAATAAGTCTATAGTGAAGGGACGATAGAGTGCAGTAAAGGAACAACAAGATAAAATGACAATAGGCCACAGTGATGAAACAAGATAAACAACAAGATAAAATGACAATAGGCCACAGTGATGAAACACGAGAACACAGTGATGCATAACAGAGGACAGCTATATCAAAACAGGGCACTGTAAATATATGAAAGGGCATTGTGATAACTGAGTATGTGACAGGGTGGTGTCATAACAGAGGACAGCTATATCAAAACAGGGCACTGTAAATATATGAAAGGGCATTGTGATAACTGAGTATATGACAGGGTGGTGTCACCACAGAACACAGTGTGAGCAATAGACACCACAGGGATGGCACAGTAGAGCAAAGTATAGCACAATAAGTGGGTTGGAAGGCACAATAGGCTACTGTGATGACTCATTGAACACAGTGATGGTAACAGCCCATTGGGAAGAAATAATAAAATGTTGTTATGACACAATAGGTCATTGTGATGTCTCCATATGGCACAGTGATGGCATAATCATACTGAGTGATGACACATAGGGCATAGTCATAATACTATGGGCAGCAGTGAAGGCATAAAAATTGTGGTGGCAGAAGACTCTGTGATGCAAAAATAGGACACAGTAATGCTACAATAATATATTGTACTAACAAAGTAGCATGCTGCTATGATAGCTCAATAAGGAATGTTTAGGGCACAATAAGCCATAGTGATGGCAAAATATAGAATTAGTTATTAGTCAATACAGCACAAAGATGGTATAATAGGACACAGATTGGGTAGAAAGAATACAATGAAGACACAATAGGACACTGTGATAGCATAGTAGTCCAACATAATTCAACAGAGAACCATGATGACTTACAGGGCATAGTAATGGCACAATAAGCCCACTTCATGACACAATTACACTCAGTGAAGACTTAATAGGACACAGTTATTACACAATTGACCAAAGGTATAGCACAACAGTGAACTTGATAACACCATAGGACACTGTGGTGAGACAATGCAATTCTCCTTTTCATGTGTTAGTTTGTAACTATATAGAAGCAAGAATAGACCAACAGATGGCATACTATACCATTCATACCAAACAGCAGCATGTCACTGAATCCCAGAAAGTCAAATGGTGAAGTCACATTGATTTTACATCAGTTTTTTTCTAAGAAGTAGAGAGTTTTGACAAATGAGCACCACTGTTGATTCTTAGACCAACATCCTGCCATTTTCCTCATATGTGGTCTAACACCTACCCATAGGCCAGGTTCTTTGGCATCATCACTGTGACAAGCAAAGTAGTCTGGAATTGTATTCAATTCCAATATTTGTCCATGATTTATTAGGACACAGTGATGGCAAAATAGGCCATAATGATGGAGGAATAAGCCATAGTTATGGCAAAATAAGATATGGTAAATAAGTAGTGCAGATTGAAAACTCAAAAGGCACAATGATGATGCAATGACACAATGCACAATGAGACAATTCCATGACTCAATAGAGAAAAGTAATGACTTAACTAGACACAGCGATGGTACAATAATGTTGTGAGATAATCTTTTGTACACTGTAAAGATAGGTCTCTGCTTAAGGAGGCTTCTGATTGGTTTAATAAAAAGCTTAACAGTCAATAACTAAGAAGGAGAGGGTAGGCAGGACTTCAAGGTGGAGAGAGGAACTGGAAGGAGGAATCTAGGTACACAAGTTTCATCTGCAGACTCAGAAAAAGTTGGACATGTCATACTGAGAAAAGGAAAAGAACCACATGACAGAACAGGGGCTAATTCGGTTATAAGAGCTAGTTGGAAATAAGCTTGAGCTAAAGGCAAAGCTTTCATAACTAATAACAAATCTCTATCTAATTACATATGAGCTGGCTGTCTCAAAGAAAAAGTACTACCACATTTGACACTTCAACATGTGGCATAACCACACAGATGAAGAAGTCATGCCAGCCAGTGCTAATACAATTGCAGCCTGGGCCTCTCAGAAAGCACTCAAAAGAGTTGACTGCCAATCATGGGGATATCAGAAAGCAGACCCAGCAAATTCCCAGAGGTGTGAGGGTAAATACATCTCTGGACCTGTACCCAACAGCATAAGGCTATGCTCTCATGGAATGGGTGTGGGGCAGAGCTAGTTGTCGGTGCAGTGGTAACCTAGCAATTTAAGATTTGTCTCATGTGGTCAAAGAATGCTGCAGGTGCTTAGTAAAGCCAGGCACAGACCAATAAAAAATATCCAAACAGGTACAGGATGCTTTAAAATGTGCTTAGATGCTAAAGAAAGAAAACAATTTGGATATAGATAGTCATAGAAGATAGATGATACATAGATGATAGATAGATAGATAGATAGATAGATAGATAGATAGATAGATAGATAGATAGATTAAAAAGAATAAGAACTTAAAAAGACTCAAGTAATATAAAGAGTAAGCCACATAGGATGGAAAATACACAGGGCATCTGGTTCCTGTATGTTGCATTTTTGACTTTAAATTTGTTGAATGCTAATAAGTGAAGGGCAAATGCTTCAGAGAGACATTAGATTGTAAAAAGGCAAAACTGCTAAATTAAGCAACCTATATATTTTTAAAATGTCTTAACTTCATGATGGAACTCAGGAAATATGTTGTGTTGCAGGGGAGGTTATGCCTTTGTTTCCACAGAAAGCAAAAAGCTGTGGATTTCTTCAAAATTAATAAAAATCAGATTTGACTGGGGAAGGCCTGTTGGCTACTAAAAGAAGAAACCAGGAAAAACTATAAAATTTGTGATGTATATACTGATCCCTCTATATGGGAACAATTTTGAACCTAGTTAATCTGGTTAGCTACAGAGTCCTCATGACTTATTTTTGCATGCCTTTTTTTCATATGGTATGGCTAGGGGTTGTTACACAGTTAGTAGATGCCTTTTACCTGCTAAAATATAGAAAAATTATGTATATCACACATTCCATGTTTATGTTAATACAGATATATATGTTTCCTTAAAAGTTTGTTTTCAGAAAAAAAGACCAGACACCATTGAAGGCAAATAGCCAATGTCTTTGTTGCAGTTACCTGAACAATCTCTGTACAGAACAACTTCAAAGCAGTTAGATGATGTGGTCTAGCCTCAAAGACTACTCTAACCACTACTTCAGATAAGCTCTGTTTTTTCCCATTACACAGAAACTGGACAACAAAAGATACAGCTGGTTCTCCAAGAACTTGACCATTATCTTAATTTTCTCAGGGTCACCCAAAGATGCCATTGCACAAAGACAATAGAAAGTAATTTTAAAACATGATGCCCACTTTCTCAAGAAGTAAAGGAGGTAGATTTGGTCATTTGGTATGTTATGGATACTTATCATCATTTAGGTGGGTTGGTTGCAAGTTGTTATTCATCATGGTCATGGAAGAAACTAAGCAAGGGGAGGTTGGATTCAAGTATCTCTTTCCGAAAAGAAAAAGGGAAAACTGAGAATTATCAGATAAGAGTAGATTATTGAATCAATTTTTAAACTAAAATGCAGCTACTAGTCCCAAATATTTAACATTGATAGGGATTTCTGTTTATTGATACAAATTTGAGGTTATTTTCATTATAATATACTGTATGTATATATATATATATATGTTTCTACTTTTGTTTAAAGTATTGTACCTATGCAGCTCATTTAAAAATGTAAAGCTTTAGTCCTTGAAAGCTATTAGTACAAACTGTTTAGGATAATTAATAAATGCAGGTTAGTAGTTAACAATCAAACTTATACTCATGTTAGTTATGTTTTCAAGGTTAGACATATATTTTAGAAAGGTAGGTGGTCTTCAAACACTTCAGAGATCTACTGAATATGGAATTAAGATGTTATAATGACATAGATATTTTATGACAATGAGATAGGTCTGCTCCTGGCAGTGCCAATCTACTTTAATAAAAGAACGATGGACATCAAAGAACCTCCATATAGAATTTGCTTTCAATGTGGCAGTAAACCACAAGGCAAGAAACTTCCCTTACCTCAACTGTTGACAGTATGCTGTCCAAAATGGATAAGCAGAACACAAAAACGACTGCTGAACTTTGACAATAAAAGGTAGGACAGTCCCTCAAAATTCCTTTTTTTTTCACAGAAAAGTCTGTCAGATATTCTAGCCTTATAGGCTGAATGTAGATGCTCCAATGTTGCATAGAAACCTTGGGTGGCTGTTCAAGAAGACAGATACTTCTGCCATTTCTATGGTTTTGGGAATTCTTTGCTCTGCATTTACTGTTTACTCTGGTAATATTTTATTCTTCCCAAGTCTTCTATAGGATTGAAGACTTGGTAGTTATACCATTTTCTTTGCTACCAAATTTTAAAAAACTTACAAAAGAGCTATAAAGTGTATAAAGTTGAGAGACATAAAAACTGAAGTTGTTTATCTGAAAAAATGTTTTATGGTCTAAAAAATAGTTTAAGGTTGCTAATACAAGTCATGTTAGAAAATAAATTATTTGGTACAAAACTTTGGACTCACTAATATATAATACATAATGGAGTATTTTCTCTAAATTTATCAAATATAAATAGACTGTATATTATAAATATAATTCATATCTGATAATTGTTTTATTGTTTATAATTTTGCTGTGTTTGAGTTTGAAACCTTTCTTTTAGTTAGACATAAAGGGGAAATGTTATGTGATAATCTTTTTGTACAATGTAAAGAAGTGTCTCTGCCTACAGTGCCTTCTGATTGGCTTAATAAAAACGTGAACTGCCAATAGATAGGCAGGAGAGGGCAGGCACAATTTCCAGTAGAGAGAAAAATTGGGAGGAAGAATCTAGGTACATGAGTTCCCAGCAGACTTGGAGCAAGTTAGATGTGCCATACTGAGGAAAGATAAAAAGTCAGATGGTAGAACATAGATTAAAAATACTGGGCTAATTAAGTTATAAGAGCTAGTTGATAACAAGCCTAAGCTAAAGATCAGGTTTTCGTAATTAATAATAAGTCTCCATGTTGTTATTTGTGAGCTAGTGGTCCCAACAAAAAAGTATTACTACATAATCATCCATAGTTCCAGCACAACAGTGAATTTGAGGACTCTATGAAGACTAAATATGGCACAGTGGTGGTACAATAAGACAGTGATTTACAGAAAGGCACTTTGAAGCCACAACAGGACAGTATTGCATGTTAATGAGCTGCAGGGTATCAATATGATGCAGTAAATGCACAATAGGAAGGATAGGATATGGCATAATATTGGACAATGATAACTCATTAGTGTACTGTGATGGCACTATAGTGTATAGTTTTTGGACAGTAGAGTATAGTGTTACTTTATAGGAAACAGTGATTGCACAATATGACACAGCGATGGCACAGCAAAACACTGTGACAGCAAAAATACTAGTCTTTATGACACAGTAGCAACTGTGTTGACAATAGGACACAGGATTCAGTAATGACAAGAGGTCAGTGGGATAAAACTTTAATGACACAGCACAGCACTGTGATATCTCAAAAGGATTCAGCCATGGCATGATATTACTGAGTGATAATATAAGAGTAAGATGGCCAAATAAGACACAATGATGGTGCAAGATGACACAGAAATAGTAAATTAGACCAGACATATGACTCAATGGGATAATGTGGTGATGCAATAGCACACTGTGATGGCTCAATAGGGCACAGTGATGCTAAAATAGGGCACTGTACTAATTCAATAGAAAACTATTATGGTACCATGGCCAAAGTGATGATACAATAGGTCATAATGGTAGCACAGTAGACCACACAATGACACAATAAGACAATTTTATGGCATAGTTAGATACTGTGTTGACACTATATGGTACTGTAAGGACATACTGATGTCAGAAAAGAGAATTACAATAGCACAATAGGATACTGTTGTACCTAATAGAGTACATAGATAGTATAACAGGCCTCAGATAAGACACAGTGTGTCATAGTCGTAGCATAATAGGTCATGATGATAGCACAGTGGGGCACAATCATAGCACAATAGAAGAATGTTATGGCACATTGGGGCACAGATATAGAACAAAGGGACACAGATGTTGACCAAGAAACCACAGGAAGAGCACATGACATGGCACTGGCACATAGACAACTGCTTAGACTCAGTAGAGATTATGATGGCACAATATGCTTCAGTGATAGAAAATTTGAAAACTGTGAAGGCACAATAGGGCATAATACTGCCAAATATGACACTGTGATGATGGTGTAGGACATTCTGATGATGCAATATGACAGAGTACAATATGTTGGGCCAAAATAATCTCAGGGCTTGTGTCTCAAGGCCTATAGGATAGAAAAAAGTCTGGCTTGAGTCTGAGTGAGGATGAGACAGCAAAATTTAGGTAGCATGTACCTCCAGCCAGGTGGAGGGTTTGTCTTCCTCTCATTGGCTGCAGGTACCCTCACACCACAGGATGTCACTTAACCTTTCTAAGCTGATGCTCACAGTACCACAAAAGACCCAAGCTATAACACATCAGGACATTGAAATGATACTATAGAACACTGTGGTACTATAGTAGGGTAATGTGATGATTCAATATGGCACAGTGATGACACAATATGACACATTAATGGCAAAATAGACCAGTTACAGCACAACAGTACTCTTTAGTGACTTGAGGGGACACAGAAATACTCTAGGGAGCATAACTCAATAGTTATGGCTCAGTAGTCTAATGTTATGGCAAAATAGGGCACTGTGATGACTCAATAGGATATAGTGATGGCAGAACAGAACATGTCACAAAAGGCATTCTGATGACACATTACTGACTTCTAGCATGATATTGCACAATAGTAGCACTATGGGCCAAAGTGAAAGTAGAAGAGGAAACCATGGAGGTAGAATAAGACTCTATAATGCCAAAAGAGGGCACAGTGATAACACAAAAATCCCCAGGAAAGTAACAAAAAGGTACTGTAAGTAGGGCTCTGTGATGGCTTAATGGGGCACAGTTATTGTACAACAGACCACAGTTATGGCAAAATACAGAAGTGTTTGTCTCAATATGGCACACTGATGGCATAGTAAGTCACAGTTATGGCATATTAGAGCACAGTGATAGCACAATATGACAAACATGTTTGCCACTGAGAGTACAATGGTAACACAATAGGATATAATCATGGCACAATAGACATAGTGGTGATATAGTATGGCACAGTGATGGCACAAGAGGCCAAACTTATGGCTTAATGGTGAATATGAAGACGCTAAAGGACACTAGTAACAAAATAGAACACAATGAGGACATAGTAAGACATAATGAAACTGTAGAATGCAGTATGATGTCACAATGTGGCAGTAATTGTACATTAAGGCAGTTCAAGGGTTAAATAGGACACCGTGAGGGCACAATAGGATTCAGTGACACAATGAACAGTATGGCACAGTGATTACACTTGATCACTGGGTAAGACCCGAACACTGTAATGATATAAAGCAGCACTGTGATCTCTCAATGGGACACAGTGATGGAACAATAGTGCATAGTGACGGTGATAGACCATTGAGGAAGAACCACAAAACATGTGATGACTCAATAGGGCACAATTATGTCATAATAGGGAAGTGTTATAGTGATGACATAATAGCTCACAGTTATAGAACACTAGAGTGATGAAATAATGGGACACACATTTGGCTTAAAGAGCACATGTGGCACAATAGGACATAGTGATAGCACAATATGTGGAGTGATGCCTTAATGGGGTAGAGTGGTGACACAAGATGGTACAGTGATAGAATAATAAGCCATTGTGATATCATAACAGAACACTATGACAACACTATAGGCCAGTGTGATGACTCAATAGGGAGCAATGATGACCCAATAGGCACAATTGTGGCACAAATGTCAAAATTATGTCATAACTGTGAACTTGATGACACCAAATGATACTGTGATAACAAAATAGGGCACAGTTCTGGCACAATAGAATATAGTAGTGGTAAACTAAGGTACTATGTTATCACATTGTGGCAGAGATTGCATATTAGGACAGTGTAATGACTTGAGGGGACATAATAATGGCACACTAGGACCTAGTAATGGTACAGTAGGAGACTGTGATGGGATAAAAGACCACAGTAATTACACAATATGCCACAGTGATGACTTTACAGCATACAGGAATGGCACAACAGGACATGGTGATGGCACAAGAGTACAGTGCAATGATACAATAGGATACTTTTATGGTACAATAGGGAACTATGATAACTCAATATGACACAATGATTGTGTAACAGGAAGCAGTAATGGCACAATAGGGACTTGTTTGTAGTAATAGGAGCGGCGGGGCTGCGTCCCTAGCATCCCAGCCGCACCCCAGCCGCCTGGCTAGCTTATGCCCCGAAATAATTACACGGACACTGTATTCTTTTAAGCACTGTTTGGCCCATTTCTATCTAGCCTCTTTTAGGCTAACTCTCGCACCTTGACTAGCCCATCTCTAATAATCTGCTGTAGCCCACAAGGTGGCTTACCAGGGAGATTCTAGCTTACGTCCATCCTGGGTCGGAGCTTCATCGCGTGTGCCTCAGAGAGCAGAGCTCTCGCCTCTGCCCGCAAGAGTGGAGCATCGTGTCTCTCTGAGGCGTCTGCCCCCAAGAGGAGAGCTGTCAAGTCTGACCTCACTTCCTCTTCCTCCCAGAATTCTGTTCTGTTTACTCCTCCCACCTATGTTTTAACCTATCAGGGCAAGCAGCTTCTTTATTTAATTAACCAATGACCTTCCTCCATCACTTGTTGACTCATTGAAGCACAGAGATGGTACAATAAGACCTAGTGATAACACAAGAAAGCACAGTGATGATGTAATGGGTACAATGGTCAGAAAATAGGCCAGAATGATGTCACATTAGGACAACATGATGACAAAGTGCATCACTATGGGGACCCAATAGGAAATAGTGATGACACAGTAGACTAAAGCAATGGTATACTAGCATACTGTCATGACATTACAGGACATAGTGAAAGCACAGAGAAAAACTTTTGGAAGAAGACATAATTCTAGTTGTGCAATTAGACACTGCAATGATGAAATAAGATACCATGATGGCACAAAAGGACACAGGAATGGCAGAGAGGGAACCGTGGTGACTCAAACTCATAGGGTATAATGATGATGCAGTAAGCCAAAGTTACAGCACATAGGGACACTGTGATGAAACAATAAATCACTGTGTGGGCACAATTGCAAACCATGAAGGCACAATTGGGCATTCTGATGGCATAATAGTTACCAGTGATGGCATAATAAAATAAATTGATAACAAAAGGCACAATGTGTCATTGTGATGACTAAATACATCTAAGTCTTATAAAAAAACAGTGATAACACAGTATGCACACTAGGTAACACTGGTGGCACAAGTTAGAAATTTAGGGCACAATGATAGCTAAATAGGACATATTGATGGCACAATAGAGTACTTTGATAACATCATATGGCAAAATAGGCCAGAGGGATGATACAAGAGGATGTTGGGATCACAGCATAGGTGACCCAGTTGGTTACAGTAACAGCACAATAAATTAATATAAAGGCAGAAAAGATACTGTAATTACACTATAGGACACAGGGAAGGCATAAAAACTTTAGGCACAAGAGGAAGGTGTGACCATACAAGAGGCATATTTTGTGGTGGCAAAATAAGACATATTGATGACAAAATAAGACATTGTGATAGGGAACTATTATACTCAACAAGGTACAGTGATAGCACCATAGGACACATTGATGGCACAATAGGACATTTTGATGACACAATGGGGCAGGATAATGCCATATTAAGATATAATGATGGCACATTAGGGCATTGTGATAGTACAATAGAACACAGTAATGACAAAGTTGGCCACAGGATTAGCACAATGATAGCACAATTTTCTGCAGTGACAGCACAAAAGAACACTGTGGTAACACAGTAGAATATAATGACACTTTAGTGTGCAGTGATAACACAATAAGTACCTCTGATGTCTCAATAGGGCACACTGATGTATTCTATCATCACTGTGCTCAGTGATAACATGGTATGGCACTGTGATGGTTCAATAAGGCATAGTGTTGGCACAATAGACTAAAGTGATAGCATAATAAGGCCCTGTGATACAATAGAACCAATGGCTCAACAGGACACACTGATAGCTCAAGAATGCATAGTGATTGCACAATAGTTCATCATGTTGACTACTTAGGGCGCAATGACAGAACAATTTTGCATACCAATGGTATAATATGATAGAGTGATGGTATAATAATGTTCTGTGTTTGTTGTCTTGTTGACATAACAGGACACAATGATGAGACAGTATGATATAGTGAAGGCACAATAGAAGAATGCGATAATTCATTGTGGCACAGTGATGGCGACAGTAATAGAACATTTTAATTACACAATAGGTCACTGTAATGTCTAAATAGGGTACAGTGATGGCATAATTGTAACAAGTGATAGGACAACAGGACACAATCACAGCATGACAGGTCACAGTTATGGCACAGAAAGTGCCCATAACAACAGAAGAAGACTCTGTGATGGCAAAACAGCATATTGATGTCACAGTAGGCCATAGAGATGACACAGTAGGTAACTCTGAGGGCAAGTAGAGCATGGTGGTGGCAAAGTAGGGTACTGTGATGATAAAATGGAAGCAGAATGGTACAATAGGTCACATCATTAGCACAGGAGAATAATTTGATAGCACAATAGTTCCTTATGTAGACTCTTTAGGGCAGAGATGGCACAGCAAGATATAGTCATGGCATAATTGGACACAGTGATGGCACAGTGGTGTCATAAAGGGGCACTGCTGTGATAGGAGGGCACAGGAATGAAAAAGTAGACTAGAGTTATGATATGATAAAACACACTGATATCAAAGAGGATGTAATGACTCATTAAGGTATAGTAACAGCCCAGTGGGGCATAGTGATGGCAATAGGCCACCTCAAAGGAATAATAGAACATTGTAATGACACAGTATGTTTCTGTGATATCTCAATAGGGCACAGTGATGGCACAATATGCATGAAAGATGGCACAATAGTAGACAATTGAGCACAATATGCCACAGTGATAACACAAAAGGAAACTGTAATATCAGAAAAGAACTCTACAGTGGCAAAATAGGGCACAGTGATTTCACAATAGGCCATGGGAATGGCATTATAAGACACTGTAATGGCAAAGGGAAATCTTGTGATGACCCAGTTGGGGATGGCACAATAGGGAAGTGCTATGACTGTACATGTCACGGAAATGTTAGAGCAGGACTCAATAGTGGCACAATAAAGCACACTGACGGCACAATAGGACATACATTTAGCACAATAGTGGGTTAATAGTGCACCATGATAACACAAAAGGCACCAAGTAAAAGAAGAGTCTAATAGTGTTATAAAAGGAAAATTAATGCTACAAAGGATAATGTGATGGTAAAGTAAGACACTGTGATGGCACAAGTGGGCAATATGATGAGTCAGTGGGGCAAAGGGATGACTCACGGGGCACAATGATGGCATGATGTGCCAAAATTATGGGAAAAAATGGAATTTTAGGGAACAGTTAGAAACTGATAGCCTCCTTGGAGTCTATGCCCAAGAGTGGTATTGCTGGGTCTTTTTTTAAAAAAAAAATATTTGTTTATTTATTATGTATACAATATTCTGTCCGTGTGTATGACTGCAGGCCAGAAGAGGGCACCAGACCTCATTACAGATGGTTGTGAGCCACCATGTGGTTGCCGGGAATTAAATTCAGGACCTTTGGAAGAACAGGCAGTGCTCTTAATCTCTGAGCCATCTCTCCAGCCCTGCTGGGTCTTGAGGTAGATTAATTTTCAATTTTCTGAGGAAGCTCAGCAATACCACTCTTGGGTATATAGCCCAATGATGCACTCATACCACAAAGACATTTGCTCAAATACATTCATAGCAGCATTATTCATAATAGCCAGAACCTGGAAACAATGAAGATGCCCCTCAACTGAAGAATGGATAAGGAAAACATGCCACATTTATACAATGGAGTAATACTCTTTTATGGCACACTGTTTCACAATAGGGTATAATGATGCCCTAACAGGTTACTGGGGGGACCAATATGCCACTGAAATGACAGTAGAGGGCATTGTGGTGACTCAATAGTGAACAGTGATCATAGTATTGAAGAATTATTGCACAGTAGAATACAGAGGTAGTACAATTGGTCGAAGTGATGACATAGAAGGAAATTGTTGGTATGATCGGACTCTGTGATGGCAAAGTAAGATAGTGTGATAGATCACAGTCTAGCACAGTGATGACACTGTGGCAAAACAATAGGATACTATACAATAGGCCACTATGCTAACTCAGTTTGGCACAAATGTTGCATTATATGCCACAATAGAGAAGTTTTAGGTCATAATAAGTCCAGTAATAGTATAATAGTATACATTGCTAGCCTAATAAAGCAGAATGGCAGTACAATCAGACATAATTTTGGCACAAAGAGCACAGTGATAGTACAATAAGACATAATAGTATCACAATAGAGAATGATGATAGTATAATTGGCCATAGTGATGGCAAAATAGGGCATAGTGACAGCACAAAACACCACTGGGAATGAGCACTAGATACTAGAATGACAATAGGGCTGTGTGGTGACTCAATAGCACAATGTAACATTAGAATAGAACACTAAAATGATGAATTAGGACACTAATGGCACAACAGGACATACTGATAGAGCAAGTAGAATTGTATGGCACAAAAGGTCACAATGATTTCTAAATAGGGCATAGAGATAGCACAATAGAACATCATGATGACAATGCAGTAGCAATGTGATGGCCCAAGAGACCAATACAATGACACAATAAAGAATAATAACCACTAATTGGTTCATATTATAGTGCGACAGTGAACTTAACCATACAGTAAAGCTCTGTGATGACACAAAAAGGCACTGACATGAATCTATGTGTCAAACTAGGACACATTTGGTAGCACAATATGACACAGTAATGGCACAATATGGCATTGTGATGGCATAACAGGGCACTGTGGTAAAACAATAGGGCATTGTGATGGCATAGTGGGTCATGGCAAGAGCACAATGGGGCATTATAATGTCATAGCAAGTCATTGTGTTGACACAGTCGACCACTGTGATGACATAATGGGCCACCATCATGGCACAGCAGGACACTGTAAGGACCTAAGCAGGCACTGTGCTAGCACAACAGGAAAATAAGGGTCAAAGTGGAACTCTGATAGCACAATAGGGTATAATGATGGCTAAATGAGCCACTGTGATGGCACAATAGGACACTGTGATGGTGGTACAGGGCACTGTAAATGGTACATCAGGGTGTTATAAAGGCAAAAGAGAGTGTTCAGGCAACAGGATAAAGCAAGAGCACAGCAGGGTACAGTAGTATACTATGATACCAAAACAATAGCAAAATAGGTCATTTTTAGGTACAATGTGTTACCACGGTAGAAAAATGTAACACTATAATGGCACATTGGGGTGCTGTAATGGCACATAGGACACAACAATGGCATAGTAGGAAACTGATGGAGCAACAGGGAACTGCGAAGGAATGGTAGGGAATTGTGGTAGGACAGTCGAACAATGTGTTGGCACAATAGCATATCTGATGGCACAAGAGGCTACAGTGATGACATACAATGTCAGGGTAAAGGCTAATGGCACACATTAATGGCACTATAGGGTACAATGAATACACGGTAGGCCACAGTGATGGCACACTAGAACACAGTAAGAGCACAATAAGTTAAAGTGATGGCACCTTAGGACACTGTGATGATACAACAGGGCCTGTGAGATTCAGTAGCCCACAGTAATGGCTGTAATAACACAACAGGAGACCATGATGGCACAATGAGGTATTGTGATGACACAACAAAGCCCTGTGAATATTTAATAGGACATGCTGGTGGTGTAATGAGACACCTGGATAATATAATAAGGCATAGTGATGCTATAATAAGATACAGTGATGTCACAATATGGCACAGTGGTTATATAACAGGACACACTGATGGTATAACAAGTCACCATGATAATGTAACAGGATGCAGAAGGCACAACAGGAAATAGTAGAGTACAGTGATGGCACAATGGGCCACAATGAGGCCGCTGTGAAACAGTGACAGCAAAACATGTCTATACCCATATAATAGAACATCAAGGTGGCACAGAAAGGCATGGTGATGACAGCAGAGCACATAATGGTATAATGGGGCATTTGATGACAACATGCAATACAATGGGCATAATAGGACAGGCTGATCACTTAGCATGGTACTGTAATAGTACTAGAGACAGCTGTGAAGACACAGTAGGGCCCTGTTTTGGTTAAACAGGACCCTGAGAAGTAACAATGGAATACTCTGATGATACAAAATGGTATTATAATAGTATTATCAGGCACCACTATATCACAAACAGGCCATGTGATTGCACAACGGGGCATTGTGAAAAAGTGGTGTGGGAGGTTCTTCTATCTATGTGTTGCTTTCATTGGTTGAATAAAGAAACTACCTTGGCCTTTAGATAGGGCAGAACTCAGATAGGCATGGAAAAGAGAACAGAATGCTGGGAAAAAAAGGCAGAGCAGCAGACGCCATGGTTCTCCTGCCCGAGACAGACGCTAGTTAGACTCATGCTGGTAAGCCACAGTCATGTAGCGATACACATTAATAGAGATGGGTTAAATTAATATGTGATAGTTAGCCAATAAGGGGCTGGAGATAATGGGCCAGAATGAATACAGTTTCTGTGTGTTTATTTTGGGGCTAAGCTAGTCAGACAGACGGGACCAAAAGCAGGCCCTCTCTTACAACAGATTGGTGGTGGGATGGAACAAAGAGGCCCCACACTCATACAACAAAAAAGAGGGCACTGTATTTACACAATAGCATATTGTGATTGTGCACTAAGAGCCTGCAGTGACATAATAAGGCACTGAGATGGCATAAAACACATTGTGATGCCACAACAGGGCTCTGCGTTGACAAAATGGAACATAGTGATGTCACAGCAGGGCACTGTGATGGCAGATTAGATCACAATGGAAGCACAAGAGGAAACCAGGATGGCACCATGGAAGAGAGGGATGGCACGAAAGACTGTGGTGCTTGAATACGGGATGATAATGGCACAATCTGGAATTGATATGGCAAAAGTACACTTGATGGCACAATAAGACACCAAAAAGGCATGATAGGACATTGTGATGACATCATACAGCAATTTAATGGCACAATAGGACACTAGGGTTGAACAAAGTACACAGTGATGGTACAAACTGGCACTGTGTTTTTACACTAGACACTGCAACCCCAGAAATGGACATGATTACACTATAGCACACTGGAATGATAAAATAAAGCTCTTTAGTGGCACCAGGGTGCACTGTGATCCTATAGGGTGGTATAACGACACAACATGGCTCTGTGATGGTCCCACAGGGTAAACGTGATGCCACAATTGATAGTGTATTGAAAAACCAGGTCTCATAACAGGGCACTGTGATGGCAAAATAAAGCTCTCCAACAGCACAGAGGGGAACTGTTATGATACAATATCACACTTAGATGGCACCTCAGGACATTGTGATGGAAAAACAAGGCACTAGATAATTGCACGAATGTGTGCAACAGGGAAATGTGATGGCAAAATAGCACACTGTGGTGGTATAACAGGGTACCAGGAACAACAGGACACAGTAATGGGCAGCATAATAGCAAAATAGTCTATTGCTGTGACACAATATGGTACTGGAAATGGCAAAAAATAGCACATTGTGATGGCACAATCGGGTCTTGTGGTGTCACGAAGATACCATGGTGGCAAACTGTATACTGTAAGGCCCAATGGGTCACCCTGCTAGTGAAATGGGTCATTGTGATGACACAGCAGTGTGCAGTGATGACACCACTGAGTCCTGTAATGTCAGAGAAAAGTCACTGCAAAAGTGAACACTGAGTTGGCACACCAGGGCACCTTGACACGGGCCCTGTGATCACACCATGTGATTCTGTATTGTAGGCACATTCTTAGCATTTTAGGGCACTTTGGTTCCTAATTGGTCATTATGGTGGTCCAATATGACACTCAGATGATACCGTAGGACATTGTGAAGGCTCCACGAACATGTGTTATTGAACAGGTAGCATTATGATGGCGATGACATAGTTTTGTGGAGGCACCATGAAACTATTTCAGGGCTACATTATGATGGCAAAATAGAGCATTGTGATGTAGCCAGCATGACTCAATTGATGAGTTTCAGGTAAAACTGACAGCCTGTCTCAAGAATATGAGTCATGTGTCACCCAAGGAAGAAAACTAAAGTACTTCCTGCCTCCACAGGAGCACACACAGGAAAACTCAAACACTTGTGTTATTTTACATTTTTTTGTGTCTAAGTAGGGGTCTCTTTGTGTTTTCACAAATGAGTGCATGTGCCTGTGGAAGTCACCTTGGATTCCCTGGAATCCTTTAGAAGAACAACCAGTACTCTTAACCACTGGCCCATTCTCAGAACATCCAGGGAACATTAGTTCATCCTAGCTCTGCATAAGTTTAGGTTCCTGGCCGTATTATAGAAACTATGCAGACATTTATAAAATTGACTGATGTTCCACCCAGCTCTTAGGAGTGCTGTAATCACACATGAATGATAGCCTTTATTTATTCAACAGTTTATGGATGTCTCTGGTCTGTCTAGATATGCTAATTTGTCAATTACTTAAATTAAAATATGTTTCATAAACTATAAATTAGTGTATCTTTCCTGAAACAGCTAACCCTGAGGCAATGATTATGACCATAAAAGCTAAGTGAAAACCAAGCTCTCAGCAAAATTAACTAATTAAGATCTACTATGGCCATCTCCTACCAACCCGGCATGTTCTCTTTCTTTAAAGGCTGGGCCTCATTTGCACAAATATTCACATTCTGTCCAATAATATTTATTTTGTCAAGTTATGAAATACTACTGCAAAGATGCTTTACATGATTTGGGGCATCTACACCTCAGAGAAAACTCTTAAGACCAGTGAAGGGTCTGTTTGTGGGTCCACTTCACCAGAGGGAAGGGGGATTTGCCTGAAATTTTTTTCTCACATTTCGAAATAATGTATAGATCTTTCCAAAACCTTCTATAGCACTTTTCAATTTCTTGAGAGCTAAGACATCCGAATAAGAGAAATTTATTTAAGGAGGAAAATGTAGCTTTCAAGATCAGCAGCTTGTAAACTCTCTTCACATTAGAAGTTCAATTTAATCTGAAAGAAGCACATATCCATCAATGTCTAGTCAGCTCTCCAGAAAACCTAAGAGACTTTTCTTCCTCCTTGTTGAATCTGTGTGTTTGATGATATTTTGGCCATTTTGGTCCTGGAACATTTACCCTAAAGAATACCAGGAAATTGCACTTTGCATTATTTTTCTTATTCTGTACACAACTATGTTGTGTGTGTGTGTGTGCGCGCACACGCACATGTATGTGTGTGTAGGTGTAAGCATATGTATGTATTGTGAATGCACACACCTGTACATGCACTTGTTGCACTTGTGAAGGTCAGAGGTCAGTGTCAGGTGCTGTTCTATCATTCTCTATCTTAATTTTGAAACAGGGTTTTCTCTCTGTACCTGGAGCTTATCAACTATCTAGTCAGCAATCCCAGCAGTCTGCTAGTGAGCTTCCATGCTCCTTTTTTTACACCTCCCAAACCTGGGATTCCATTAGGTACCATACCAAATGGATGTGTGCTGAGATCTAAACTCAGGTCCTTACACTTGCACAGCAAGAACTTTACCCAGTGTGCCATTTTCACAGTCTCTGTATTTACATCTTGCAAATGTTCCTTAGATTTTTAGTTAATTCAAGCTAAATTACCTTGAAGGTGAAAAGGTCATCATTTTTTCTCCTACAGTGATGCTCAAAGGAAACAAGCCAATATTGTGGTGTTTGTGGTCTGAACTCTGGCACCTGTGCCTGGTTCTGACTCAGAGGTCCTTCTCTCCTGTTGGAATCTCTCTCATGGATGAGTCCTTCATCAAAATCAGGCTTTTCCTGAGAGTAATGGTCCATGGGAAGCACATTTCAGGGACTATGTTTAATGAAATATCATGTAAAGTATAATGAAATATAAATGACTAATATGAAATATCATGCAAGGTTGAGTCCAACTCTTTCTAACAAGATTACAGCACAGTGTGCTGGTTGTTTTGTCAACATGTCACAAGCTACAGTCATGTGGGAAGGGGGACTTCAATAAGAGAAAGCCTCCATCACATTGGCCTGTGGACAAGACTGTAGAGCATTTCATGACTAACGATTGATGTATGAGGACTCAGTCCACTGTGGTGGCTCCCCAGGTCCTAAGGTGTATAAGAAAGCTTATGAGTAAGAAAGGGAAAGCCAGTCAGTAAACAGTGTTCCTCTGTGGGCTATATTACATGGACAAGGAGGAGGCTCCCACAAAGTTGGTGGGACAGCAACCTAGGTGTATGCAGTAAAACACAGGGAGTCTGATGTGGGATTCCCCTCTGTATGCTGTGAATACGTTCTATTGCCATTGTTTAATAAAGAAACAGCTTTTGGTCAATGCTTTAACAGGTAAAGTTAGGCGGAAAATCCAAATAAAAATGTAGAGAGAGAGAGAGAGAGAGAGAGTAGGTAGAGTCAAGAAGACACCATGTAGCCGCCACAGGAAATAGACACTGGAACCTTACCAGTAAACCACTTGATAAAATATAAACTAATAGAAATGGGTTAATTTAAGATGTAAGAACTAGCCACAAATACATCTAAACTATTGACCAAAGAGTATTGCAAATAATATAGTTTCTGTATGATTACTTAGGATCTGGGCAGCCAGAGAACAAACAAGCAGCCTCGTCCTACAGGAGCCCTTGTCTCACACAAGGAGGAAAGTGGAGACTGACTCCCAGAGACATTCCCTGACCTCCACACCCTTGCTCTTATACTCGTACACAGAACTTGTACACAAACACACACAGATACTAACTTAAAAGGAGACGATGAATTTTTAAAAGAGAGGAAGCAGGCACCTCCTCTCCTTTCTACTAGCCTTCATGGTGATGAGCAACCATGTGCAGCCTATCCTTGCAGAGTTCCATAGGCTAAGGAACTGAAGGAGCCCTTTAGCCATTAACCTTCAAGATAACCAAGGTCCCCCATTCAGCAGACATGAGGAACTGAATCCTTCCCATAACCACCTAAGTAAACTTAAAATTATGCCTTCCTCAAACCCAGCTCTCAAGTGAACCCTGAAAACGTTGATTGCAATCTTCTTAAAAAAAACCTGCATGGGTCAGAAGCACCAAGACCAGCCATGTCCAGATTTCCAACTAATAGAAAATGTGAGAGTATCTCTAATATTTGGCATAGTTTTGGCTTGGAGAAATTTATTACACAGCAACCTAGAAGTAATATACCATCTCTGGAAATATTGCTGAGTCCAAGTAGACAAAAGAACCTCCTTGAGATAGTTGCTTCTCTTCCATCAGGAAATAACCCTGAATTTGCTTGAGCTTGTCTGCCTAACCAGTTTCCGTGTCTCATCCTGAGGCTTACTTAACACAGCAGTGACAAGTCCCAAATTTTTGGGTCCAGGACTCACTAACTCCATGGCTCTGGAAGCCACTTAGTTTTTGCCTCAATTTCTGCATATATGTAATGAGAATGACAGCACCTATTTGTCCTCATGAGTCTCAACAGTCAACTGAACACAGCCTAGAAATTACCTGAGGAAGATGTCTCCTTTGAGGGATTTCCCAGTGTGGGTTTGTCTGTTGGCTTGTGTGTAAAAGTGAGTTGTCTTGACTGTTTAGGGATGAAAGAAGGCACAGCACATTGTGGGCCTGCCATTCCCTGAGCAGGTGGTCCAGGCTACGCATGAAGGCTAGGTAAGCATGAACCTTGGAGGAAGCCAGCAAGCATGGTTTCTGCTTCCAGTCTCTGTCTTGTGTTCCTGTCATAACTTCCCTCAAGAACATTCTGTGACAGGGAAGTATAAGCTAATTAAATCCTTCTCTTCATTAAATTGCTTTAAGTCAGAGTATCTATCACAACTGAAGGAAAAAAACTAGAACATTTCTCCATAGACTTGAGTTCATATTATGATACTTTATGTTCATATTCTCAGTTTGAAACATAGTTTTTATTATATAGAAAAGGCAGAATCAATTTTTGCCTGTGTGAATAATATTACTTGATCTTTCTACCCACCTAAGAACACTGCAATCTATTTGAGGGCATGGGCCATATCTCATGTTATTCCATGCATCATAGACACAGATAGATAAGGAAGTTTTTTACACTTTGACACACGCAGAACTATATTGATCAGTTAAGGGTTCATTGGTTTAATATTTTATTTGCACTTTTAAATCAGTCATCTCTTCTAGTTCTGCAAGCTTTTGAATCCTCAGCAATCAGTGGATTTTGAAAAATATCTGATTCTTTATTCCACTTGCCTTCATCCACAGTGAAAGATTTATTTAACTTTTCAGTGAAGGCAATCGAATTATAGACAGACTTGGCTTGCTTCTAAGACTCTGAGTATTGACAGTAAACATGAAAATTCAGGTAGAATTTACCATGGCCTCAGTTTTGAGTTTTCATACTTCTCTCTAAGACACACTGTTAAGGAAGTCTGCAGTTCATCAGAAAGGAATCTCCAGGGCTGTAGAGCCAAGATGGCATTATGCGCTATGATTTGTGTTTCTAAATCCAAATGGAATTGCCCCCAAACCTTGATTGCTGTTAGGTCATGTGCTTCCCAAACTTAGTGGTTCTGAGACCTGCTTAGTTGTCTGTTTCCTCCAGAGATGAGTGGTTTACACAGAGATGTGTAGAAAGGTGGCATATCATTACCTGAGAAACTGCCAAATGTGGAAATGAACCTAGCAGATCCATGTCTTCAGGGCCTGAGCCAGAACCCCGTATTTCCCATTGGACTTAGTATTGACCTGACAATGTGGGTATACCTTAAAACTGAGATACACTACTGCGGAGCCTTTGGAAGCAGTGCCCACAGGTTACTCAAGCTGTGATTTCCAGTGTCTGGTGCATGACATAAAGAATACACTCAGTGAATAACTGCGTGCAGGTCTACTTTTTTTGTAAAGAATGTGCATGCTTGTGTATTTATGTATACATGTGCACAGGTGTATTTGTATGTATGAAGGAGTGTCTGTATGTGTATACATTTAGAGGCTAAATAACAATATCAGGGGTCATCCCCAGGAACACAAGCCATCTCCTTTGAGATAGGGTTATCTTTGGATTATCACTAATGTGGCTAGACAGCCTGGCCAGCAAGCTACAGTGATCTGCCTGTCTCCATCTTCCAGCATGGAGATTTCAAGCACTTGCCACCATGCCAAGATCTTAAAATATAGGCTTTGGGGACCAAACTTAGGTCCTCATGTTTGTGAGGCAAGTACTTTATCAAATAAACCATTTGTTCATAACCCCCTCCCATTTGACTTTTGAGTCATATATTTGTAAATAAATGTGATAATAGATAGTTGATAGATAGATGATAGATTAGATGATAGATAGATAGATATAGATAGATGATAGATAGATGATAGATAGATGATAGATAGATAGATCGATAGATAGATAGATAGATAGATAGATAGATAGATAGATAGATGATAGATAGA